>NC_091752.1:57394719-57694719 GCF_043380555.1 Nothobranchius furzeri
ATCTGCATGGACCCAACGCCGTCCTCAGCACTACAACAACCAAACTAAATGCTCGGCGTGTAGGTGTGTGTTAAACGTTTGGTTTCATCCTGAGACAGTGAAAGCAGAGGAGTGTGATGGTAACACTACTGCGCCTTTGGAGTAAAACAGATCAGAGATCAGCCTGAACAGCTTCTAGGAACATGTTTCTACTGAAAGCAGCAACAATTCTGTAAACTCATTTGTGATGAATAATTTCATGTTTAATGTAATTTTACTAAGAAGAGATCAAACCTACCTTACTAAAGCTATTGGCTGTTTATCAAAAGTCTGATTTCCCCATGAACCCAAAGTCTGGTTGTTAGGAGTCTCATCGCTTTTCTAAGTGAAGAACATGAACCGCTGAAAATGTGGATTTTTAAAAACTAAAAGCATGTTCTCAAGCTTTTTTTACAGGACTTCCACTAACAAAGCTAAAAGTGATGGAGATGGACTTCATGAAGCTGTGGAATGTCTGTTTTTGGCATTAATGATAAATCACGCTTTAGATACTCAGACAGTAGATCTTCAGCAAGGCTGAGTGAAAGCTGGCTTCATATTTTTTCTCTGATTTGTCTGAAATACATATTTAAAAAATCCACAAAGTCAAAATTTACGTCAACTTAAAACCGTCTTTATGACTTCCCACCTGAAACCAGTAGTAAAAGCACTCTGAAGCAAAAAGTAGCCAATAATATAGTTTTCTTAATGATTTTACCACTATAGTACATTTGAAATAACACATTTGTCTAGCATGTGTTTAATTTAATCCAGAAATGATGTCACCACAGTCAAAAGTTAAAAAGGCTAACAGCCAGCGAGTGAAGAAATGTGAACCCACTTCCTCATGCTGAACGTAAACATTACTTTTCCTTCTTTGTGTCTTGTGATGGTTTTCCATCCTCCTCATAAATAAGTTCAAAGTGCAAACACCAGTTTTGGTCAGCCCTGCATGCATCATGTACAGCTGACACACCATTCATTTACATGATGAGTTAAATGTTTCACTTTCCACTCTGCTTTGAACTCCCCTGCATTGTTGTGTTTGACATAAAGCTACATGACAGAACAGATCAAGCCAAAGTGCACAAGGTAAAAAAAATAATATGTATATATATATATATATGCGCAAACTAGAAAAAGGGCAGAAGTGAGCCTTGTGGATGTTATTTTGGATTGAAAATCTTCACCCTTCATCCTCCCATCCCATTTCCCACCCTCTCGCTGAATCTCTGATGCTGATGCTGCACACCCCTGCTGGGGGTGTGGACTCTCACACAGTGAGGGAGATGAAGCTGTTGTATCTCTGGATGTTCCTCTTCAGGATCTCGGAGCACGGGCCCAGCACACGCTCAAAGCGAGGCCTGTCCAGCTTCACACACTTCAGGGGCCCACGGGCCACCACGGTAGCTGCCCTGGGACGGTTCAGCAACAGGGCAATCTCCCCTGGGTGGATAAGAGGAGGAGAGAAAGATCAGCTAATCAAGTGTTAATTGATTTATGCATTAATAATTCATGTAATATTGATGATTGGAAAAAAAATCTATTTATTTGAATAGTTAAAACCAGATATTGATGGAAACTATTTTTGGCTAAAACAAAAGTTAAACTTTAATCAAGTTGTCTACTTGCATCATTTCTATTCAGGGGAGCGCAATTATTGATGATTAAGCCGGTCAACACATCTATCAAAATTCTTATTCTTTTCTCTTTTCTGGACAGTAAATAGCTGAGTCATGAAATCTCCAGAGAAATGTTCTGCATTGCAGTTCAAATCCATCTGTAATGTGTTCAAAGATAAAGTCATAGATCGTATAGAAGCAAGCCTGTAAAACTGCGGCTCATACACGAGACAACACTTTATTCCATCATCTCCGGATTAAAAGCTGTATCTGCCACTGAACATGATGAATTTACTAATGTTGGCACCATTTTGGAAAACTTTAAATCTGATTTGGTTGAAGACCACTAAAAGTGTTAGCTCTGTAATATTGAGTCTGCAGAATGAAAACAGGAAACCGCTGTAAGATGGGCATGTCAGCGATGAGTGCAAAAATCAGAAACTGGTTTACTAAACAACGACCAGTGCTTCTTTAATTAATGTAAAAGTTGACATATAATACTTAGACAAGAGTGACTTATTTTGTGTGTCTTATAACTTTCTGTGTGAAAGAAAAAAAGCCAGACCCCACCAGACTCACCAA
Organism: Nothobranchius furzeri; assembly: GCF_043380555.1. Lineage (NCBI taxonomy): Eukaryota > Metazoa > Chordata > Actinopteri > Cyprinodontiformes > Nothobranchiidae > Nothobranchius > Nothobranchius furzeri. The sequence goes on from NC_091752.1 coordinate 57,396,942, forward strand.
AGTAGTCAGAGGGTCCGAGGCGGCCGACCTCAACATACTCCTCATTATCAGACCTGCGCTGCAGAACAGAAGCTATGCCCTGTACACAGAAACAGAAAGGAAAAAGCTGGGTGAAGTAAAGAAGACCGAGGCAAGAAAAAAAAGAACTGTTTAAGGAGAGGGTGCGTGTGAAGGGGGGCACTGGTAATCATCAGGAGGATTAGGCTGGGCAGAAATTCCTTTGCTTAATACGAACACAGGTGCACAGGATTTAGTTCACTTTCTTTAGGATGGACACCTGTTGAGTGGGACATACATGAGCAGAAACACATTTATTTGTTCCACACGACAAATTGATTAGTTCAGCTTTAAATCCACTAGAGTGTCATAAACATCTAAGTCCATTAGAGGCTGAACTGAAAGTGTCTCCATCACAAAATCCTCCTGAACAAGAATCCTTCCATTAAATGGAAACACCGGTGTTGTCTAAGTATCTGGGGTTTCAGTCCCAAAAGGACCTCACACACACACACACACACACACACACACACACACACACACACGCATGTTCAGACATATGCACACAAACACACACACACATACGCACGCACGCACGCACACACACACACACACACACACACACACACACACACGCGCGCACACACACACATATGCACACACACACAAACACACACACACACGCACGCACGCACGCACACACACACAAACCCACACACACACACACATATGCACACACACGCGCGCGCGCACACACACACATATGCACACACACACAAACACACACACACAAGCGTGCGCACACACACACGCACACAAAGTTTGTGTAAACAGCATGAGGTATTGTTGTTTTCAAATTCAAAAATACTTTATTAATCCCAGAGGGAAATTGATTGCTGTAGTAGCTCAGGATAATGATAATAATCAAGTCATCAAAGAGTTGTTGTATATAACAATGGCTGTTGGCAGGAAGGATCTCCAGTAGCGGTCAGTGTTGCAGCAGAACTGAAGAAGCCTCTGACTGAAGACACTCTTCCGTTGTCGGACAGTCTTGTGAAGAGAATGCTCAGGGTTGCCCATCATTTTCTTGATTCTCTGGAGAATCCTTCTTTGCATTATCTCCTCCAGTGATTCCACAGTCGTCCCCAGAACAGAACCAGCCTTTTTAATTAGGCTGTTGAGCTTTTTCAGGTCCCTGCTTCTGATGCTGCTACCCCAACAGACGATGGCTGAAGAGATTACACTCTCAACAACAGACTTGTAGAAGATCTGCAGCATCTTGCTACAGACATTGAAGGACCTTAGCATCCTCAAGAAGTGCAGTCTGCTGTGTCCCTTCTTGTAAACGGCTTCGCTGTTCTTTCTCCAGTCCAGTCTGTTGTCCAGGTGAACTCCAAGGTATTTGTATTCCTCAACCACCTCCACTTCTTCTCCCATGATGGAAACAGTGTTTGACTCCACCCTGTTTCTTCTGAAGTCTAAAATCATCTCCTTTGTTTTGTTCACATTCAAGGTCAGATGATTGTTTCCACACCATGCCACAAAGCACTCCACCAGCTCTTCGTGTGTGTGCATGTGTGTGTGTGTGTGTGTGTGTGTATGTGTGCACAGTCAGTGCTGATTCTAGATTAACTTTATTTGATAGCAGGTAAAAAAGTACCATAAGACGGGAACTTCCCAGCTACTCTTGGCTTGTTAAAAAAAATACTCGACTATTCCAGAAATCCTTAATCCTTTTCTGTTTTCTCTGCTCCTGGTGCTGACCAGGCTAATATTCCTAAATATGAATATAATGAGGCTTAATGAGAGACCCAGAATTGCCAGCTACTCTGTGCAGGCGCACAAAGTTGAGCTTGTTTCAGTCAAAGGGATGTGTGTGACTCACCGGGTTTGTGCTTGAAATGAGCTGTGGAGAAGTAGTGGATTCTATTCAAGTAAAGAATGGTGTGAGCGTGTCCTTCTCAGGAAAGACCTGGGCACACCGTGCTGCGACGCATCAGCATGACACAGCAAAATAAATGTAGCTCTGGTCTTCTGCAGCAACAGTGAGCCTGTGGAGCGGCTATTATCGGGGGTGGCAGTATTAAATTGTCTTTTTGTTTCCAGAACCTCTAAGCAGCTGTGAATGAGCAGAAAGTCTGAATCCAAAAATAAAAACATGGAGTTCATTTCATTCTGGAACAGACTGTTGAGTCATTTTGTCTTTAAAAATGTTTTCTGAAGCCTGAAAGTAACTTTTGTTAAGAGACAACTACAGAGGTGCAGTGTGCAGTGTAACTCCTGACTGTGCAGTCATTACCAGCAACTGTAAAATCAGCCTTACTGGGCCTTTGGACAGCTTTTAGTGGCAAATGTTAAAACTGAAACAAAAGCATGCCCTGTTTCCTACTGACTGCCTCAGGTTGGTATAGCAAACACGAAGCAAGATGAACAGAGGTGTGTAAAAAGCATGTGAAGCCTCTTCTCTGGACTAACAGACAGGACTCTGAAGGGGATTTGTCACAAAAGAAAATATTTTGGCAAAAGTAAAGAAAAAATGAAATATTACAATATTTGAGGCTCTATTGCACTTCTGATTTGTTGCTGCATTAATAGACAGACTGATGTTTATAAATGAATGATCACATGGGCTCACTGGTGCTGCAGCTGGTTAGCACTGCTTCCTTGCAGCAGGAGCATCTAGGATTTGATTTAGGGATGCACCGATACCGATACCAGTATCGGTAAAAGTTAACCGATACCAGGAACCGATACCAATGCAGTTGCTTGAAAATGGCTTCACTGTAACTTGTCATTTCTGTTCACCTAATATTTTAGTTTTGTGACGATTTCCATCCATATATTTTACTTTTTATCCACCTCACAGTCTTTTCCTGTTGAAAGCAGGGAAGAAAATGAAATCTGTATTCCAAATCACTGCATTTTTTTGTGTGGTCGAAGTATCGGTATCGGTAATCGGCATTGGCGTGTACTCAGATCCAAGTATCGGCATCGTATCGGTTTGGAAAAAAGAGGTATCGGTGCATCCCTAATTTGATTCCCAACTTGAGCCTTTGTGCATGAATTCTGTAAGTTTTCCCGGCAACCCTACACTGGATTGAGTGAGTCAAGAAAACTGATGAAAGTGGAATTATGAAAGGTCAGCTAACAGATTGTAATTGTAAAAGAAAAGAGAGGGTGCATGTCACAGTGATCAAGCAAACTGGAGTAATATTTAAAGAATAGTTAAGAATTCCTGCAGCAGCAAACATCATGTCACAAATGTTCAGCAGCACTGTCCATCAAGTGTTAAAATAAAAGCTACTGCTGGCACTATAACTCTGTTAAAACTAGAGGAAGGAGAGTCAGGGAACAAGGCAGCTGGGAGAACGGCCCGAGTCGCTGCAGCAGTGAGACGGCACAATTTTCCCAGAAGGTTTCTAATACGGCTGGAGGTCATCTTAGGTTGTGAAAGAGCTAAATCAGACCACGGATTCAGTTTTCTTACTGGTCTTTCACAATGAAAGACTTTGGTGTATGAAGTCCAACACAAAGTGAGAATTCTGCTTAAAGATACATTTCTAATCTTTTAAAGTGTGTTTTTGTGAAAAGGACATGAAGATTTAAACGTGATCTCTATCTCTAATCTTAATAATGACATTAGTTAAACCAAATGCATAATAAATGTTGCATTTCCTAAACAGAAAGCTTGGTGGTTGCAGCAGAAATGGGTCATGGTTAGAGAACAGGGGAAGAAAACTGAACCAGTGTATTTCTGACTAAATGTTTATAATAATTCTGTCACAGAAAAACTAAATTAAATTAATGGCAGTGTGTGTGTAGCAATGCCATGGAGGGTTTTGGATTAGAATAGTTTTAAGTCAGTTTGTGCTAAAAAGACTCTTTAAAGGGTTAATGAAAGGCCACCCAGCCCCTATCGCCCTCTGTGGGCAGAAAATTCCACTTGCAACATCAGACTGGCAGGCTGCTCTGCTGGGACTTAGAAAAAATAGCGCTGACATACCTGGCGCTGCAGTCTGGTTCCAGCATGTTTTGGATCATGAACGCAGCTGACTTGTTTAATTTAGTGACGAATCACTCCTGTAGACACTAATGAAGGCTGGGAGACATTTTAGCTGTTAGATTAAGGTGTGAAAAAGACAAACGCACAGTGAGGAGATGGGTTTTGCTTTCGGTTCTTCAAACTGACACAAGGGGGTGCTAAAACTGCCTAGGTTCCCCATTAATTAGAACTGATCTCAGACTCAGAAACAAGAGGTCAGATATTAGATAATCATAATCATATTATTTTCACTGAACTCCACTTAAAAACAAATAAACTGTCTGCAGACCGGCATAATTTGGGACATTATTTATGACAAAGTAACTCAATGGAAGACTCCAAGGCAGCAGGACGTCTTTGTATAAATAAAATAAGGTGATATTAACCACTGGATGGTTTGCTGCTCTACTTTTTTGTTCTTTGTCATTTTTTTATCTTTATTTATACCTTTAGAACCAGAGATATATATATTTGTACATTTTTTTCTTGCTCTGCACAAGACGTGTGTGTGCTTTCTGATCATTTTAACATAAAAACCCTAAAGAAACATCAATCTGCGTTTTCAGTCTGAGCCCATCTGAGATATTTGCTCATGAACATAAATGAGGTGCCCCTGTGTTAATCTACAGCGCTGGTCACTCCAATCAATGCTTTTTAAAAAGCCCTTACTGTTTATAGACTGACCTATCGAAGCACAATTCAAACAACCCAGTTTATATTTCTGGCTTTGAAGGAGCAAAGCAATAAAAGGTGAACTGGGCTCTGAGAGTTCTATGTTTACGACCCGAGGAATACCCTCCTTTCCATTCACGTCCAAACAAAACTAGTGAGACAGAGCAGCACCTCAGCAAAAGCTGTTCCTCGGTGAGCAGGCCTCCTCCAGTGTGGTCCAGATAACCATCTCCTACTGTACCAGCTCAGGGGGAGAGCTCTGCTTCACAGATATCTGTTTTATAAACACCAGAGAGCCACTTCTGCCCAACAACGGAGGTCTGTTAACAACAACAGACAGCAGAGCAGATCAGGCAGAGAGAGAAAAACAAACAGAGAATATGAATGAATGAGGACCAGACAGAGAAATAATAAATATGTGCATCAATTAAAGAAACCACAACCACCCATCAGTCCTTCAACAGACCCTTTATCTCCAGCCACAGTCCAATAGCTAAACAAGTATTTCAGACAAAGGGTGGAATGTGTTAAAGTGAGAAATGAAAGCTTGTGAGTTTGTTACAACCACTGGAAGGACAGCGACAGAGAAAGGTGATATAGCCTGTTCCACCCAGCACCTTTTCATTCCCAAACCAACACACACTCAGCTTACCTACATCCACCTTCTGACAGCGTCACCTAAAGCAATTCCACAAATAAGTCAAGCAGTGATGTTTGCCCTACAACTGCAGCTTGTGCGTACAGATAAAAACAGCTCCATTTGTTAACAGCATTGATCTGTAGCTAATGAAAGCCCTGCTGATTAGTTGGTCTCAGGCTAAAACCCAGGAGACAAATACTGTAGACGATCCACAGAGAGCTCTCCTCCGTGTGACCCACAGGGACCCTTCAGATCCTGTCTGCATGATTACTTTGGTGGGAGGTCAAAAGACATGTGGGCTAGCTGAAATACTGCTTAGCCTGATGCCTGGACAAGATGAGAGTAAATATATGAGCAGTGGAGATGAGATGGTGAACATCCATCTCCTGATTCTGCAGACCTTTCATCCAGACACTGATACGTAATCGCTTGAGATGTGTGAGCTTGATGTGATTTAAATGAGACTTAAATTTTAAGTCCTAAACATCTGTATTTCCTCCTAGCGGCAGCTTTTCTTTTTGACGTGACAAGATGTCTCCAAACAAAAACCATGTAGCAATAAATGATCACCTGATTTTCCACATCCTATGAATGGATTAAAAGACAGCTAACGGTGTTCCACAGTAACCAATACATACATGTATCACGTTAAAGTAAAGCATATGTTTGGTTGTTGGAAATTTACATGTCCCATAAGAATGATGAAATCTTTTTAATGATTCTTGTCTCCAGATTTACAGTCTTACTCTTGAGACTCCAGGCCACATAATTAAATTGGGGTAGAAGTAGCTTCCCAGCAGTAGCCAGTGGTCCGTCATCTCAGTTTGGAGATTCGGTGGCTGTTATCAGAAGGCTGACTAATAAAGAACAGACTTCTACCTTTGGAAATAATCCAAACAGCCTTTTATTGATGGGTGGATAAGATGATGTCTATAAGAACCAGATTATACAGATTATACAGCATAACCAGATTATACAGAATAAAGAGATACAACTGCGTTAGCTCAGCTCAACTGGGAGAAGAGTAAAAAAAAATGGTATTAGTAATATTAGTATTATTATTAGTAGTAGTAGTAGTAATGGTAGTAGTAGTACTAATAGTAGTAGTAGTAATAGTAGTAGTAGTAGTAGTACTAAAAGTAGTAGTAGTAGTAGTAGTAACATTAGTAGTAGTAGTAGTAGTAGTAGTAGTAGTAGTAACATTAGTTGTAGTAGTAGTAGTAGTAGTAGTAACATTAGTTGTAGTAGTAGTAGTAGTAGTAGTAGTAGTAACATTAGTTGTAGTAGTAGTAGTAGTAGTAGTAGTAGTAGTACTAGTAACATTAGTAGTAGTAGTATTGGTAACAGTAGTAGTAGTAGTAGTAGTAGTAACATTAGTTGTAGTAGTAGTAGTAGTAGTAGTAGTAGTAACATTAGTTGTAGTAGTAGTAGTAGTAGTAGTAGTAGTAGTAGTAGTAGTAGTACTAGTAACATTAGTAGTAGTAGTATTGGTAACAGTAGTAGTAGTAGTAGTATTGGTAACAGTAGTAGTAGTAGTAGTAGTAGTAGTAGTACTAGTAACATTAGTAGTAGTAGTAGTAGTATTGGTAACAGTAGTAGTAGTAGTAGTAGTAGTAGTAGTAGTAGTAGTAGTAGTAACATTAGTTGTAGTAGTAGTAGTAGTAGTAGTAGTAGTAGTAGTAACATTAGTTGTAGTAGTAGTAGTAGTAGTAGTAGTAGTAGTAGTAGTAGTAGTAGTAGTAGTAGTAGTAGAGTGGGTTAGGGTCACAAAATGACCGGACTGCTTTCATGCGTCACGGTGCGCAGGTGAGTCGAGCGGAGGTGAGGTTTTAATGGTAAGCACGCGGGACAAGGAAACAACGGACAGACAAGGAACACAGAGCTGGGAGGGTTTAAATGCACGGGGAGCCGGGATCTACAGTGACTGGGAGACGAGAGGCAGGTGGGAGTAAGCAGGAGAGACACAGGACTGAACAGAATGGGAAGACAGGTCAGGTCGTGACATCATGTTTGACTTCCTGTCTGGCCTGATCTGAACTGCTGAGCTTGCTGCATTCTGGAAGTGTAGCGTCTAAAATATAGACTTGAAGGGTAAATTTAGTGGAGCAGTGTGTCTTTCTGGAACATGTCCCAAACACAATGGAAACACACACACCCACCATAACGGCGACTGATTTTTGCCTACCACGCTTCACGAATGTTATGCAAGGCTTACAGGTCTGATGGAAAGGCCCTGTTAGCTTGACTCATCACTGAGAAGTTCTCTTTGACAACCTTTCTCTGTTAGGACACATTTAGGATTCCATGATTTACTTCATGATTTACTCATTCTTGTAACTTCTGCAAACGTCTCTGTTTTGTAGGATCTACTCTAAATGTATGGCTGGAGGAAAAAGGTTGCTAAAAGCCACAGGGAGAGAAGGAGGCAGGAGGAGCTGATGGTTCAGACTTTTGGTCCAGAGCTTGTAAAGGTTTGTTGTGAGAATAAAAAGCAAACATGTCACTTTCCATGAACGAACCCTTTTTCCTGTTAAGCTAAGAACGTGATGTCTCTATACCTTCCTTTTGTAAGCCCTCCCATCTTTGTGGACGTGTTCTGTGGCTGTTCCACCAAGAGAACAGGGAAAAACAGAGTAGAAACGAATAGATATGAAAACTACAGAAAAAAAAGCTAAGCAGGAGCGTCTGACATGTCAGCTTTGTGTGTGATCATAATTGGAGAGACACATGATGAAAAATTACAAGAGGAGAAGATCGTGAGCGTGCAGGGGGCTGATCTCAGAATTACTGACACTTTTAAAACTCTCCACTCCCTCCTTACTTTGTGGTCTTCCTCTTTACCCACACGTCCCTGCCCTCTTTGACTCATCTCTCTCTCTTACTGTCTGTCTCTCTCGTCTCCCTCCCGGGAGGCTGGGTCTCCTGACCTCGTGTGAAAGTCAGCAGCACACATTCCACCCTGGTCCACTCTGCTCTGGGAAAATCAGGCTTCATGAGACATGAGCTTAAAGAAAGCACTGGGCTGCTGCAGGCTGCTGTACAGTAGGAGGTAAAATAACGGATATGCACAGCAATAAAAGTCTGAAATAGAGAGAAACCAGGCTGGAAAGTGATTATTTATTTACTAAAGAGCTAATCTTTCTCCAGAACAATGAAATGTATGCTTACTGAGGAGTGCAGACCAGAAGAAATAACACACAGAAAGATGAACAAACTCTATTCACTGTGCGATCCCCTAGAGTCCTCTCCAAACCTTTCCATAGTTTTTCCTTGCTGGAACAGACAAACCCTCAGATTGATGAGTCATGTGTTGCTAATTGTAGCATTTGTGTCTGTTTCCATTTTCTGCAGTCAAACTGGCTTTTAAGAGTCTTTGCTGCTTAATGTGGAGCCCTCAACTCCACCAACTCTGTTAATAAAAGAGGGTTGATGTAGCGCACATGCAGCTCTGTGAAACATTTATTTTGTCTAAACTGTCGAAGCAACGGCCTTCAGCTTGAAGGAGGAGTTACTTCTTTCAGATAAAACAAAACAAAATATTGTTTTATGGGCAAAATGTGTCCAAAGGTGTGTGAAAAGTTCATAAAATAAAACAGGCCTTAAATCCATCAAACACACACACACACACACACACACACACACACACACACACACACACACACACACCTATAAATGTCATTTAAGGTCAGGTTTTTCCTACAGTGTGCCTATTTATTGAGATGAAATGAAGGAAGTGTTTTTATCTTTTATTCTTATATCCAGCCAACGTGTGCGTGCGTGCGTGTGTGTGTGTGTGTGTGTGCGCACACACTCCTACAGCTGTCCTCAATTTTGGGGTGTTGTGTCTACATTTTGACTTCTGGCAAGTAAAATCCACTCTGATGAACATCCAGTGAACATCTTAGTCAATGAACTGGAAGTCAGAATATTAACCTTAATAGTTGCAGCTTTAACAGAGTACCATAAATGTATATTTGAAGGAGGGAACAGCTACCTGGATGCAGGACACAGGAGGACCTGACAGACAATAATTTATGAATTTGAAAAAGGGAGACTTTAACCTCCAAGTGAGTCTAGAAAAACGAGGAAGGCAAAAAACGGCAGCAGATTGTGCCTCTGCCCCCCTCCCCCCCCCCCAGACAGAATCCTCCTGACTTGACCCTGGTGAAAGCTGAATAAGTATGGAGTTAATCAAAAGTGTGTTAGGATGACAGGCAGGGGGCCCTTCACGAAGCCATGCCAGGGGCCCCAGTTCCACAAAGCCTGCAGTGTATAAGAGGGGGACAACTCTTTGCACAGAAATCATAGCTGAGGATGGGGGGGGGGGGGGGGGGGCAGGTAGTCTGTCTGCTGGTGGCAATAAACTGAGAACAGTTCCGATGTCAGTGCAGCCCACCAACGTCTCTGTTTGATGGTATGCACATCAGCCCCAGCGCCCACCTGATGACACACACAAGGTCTCGGGTCTCATGTGTCAACACTTCCAGCTTACAGGAAGCGTGACATTTAGGGAAAATTAGCTTACACAATGACGTGACATGACAGACGATACCTCTGTAATAATGAAGAAGTCGTCTCCAGGCTCTCCCTGAACCACAATCTTCTCTCCATCTTCAAACTGAACAGGCTCCAGAGCATCAGCCACCGTCAGGCGCTCCCACTTATCCAAAGACTCTGCAAACAGACGACAAACACAATGCCTGCTCAGATGTATTCATCCACATTTCGTGATCGCAGAGCCTCGTCCCATGGTCCTGCAGCAAGCTGCTGGGATAAATCCCAGGCTAATCCTGTCATTCATCAATAACCATTACACCTGAGATCCCTTAGCTGCTCCAACATTTCAAGGAGGCCCACAGAGTGTAACCACCCTGAATCTGTTCTGACTGCTGGTTGTGGTGACAGAGTTACGGTTTATCCAAGCACAGCTAGGTCTAGTTTTGGCAGAGTAAACCACAGAAGGCAAGCTAGCAACGGCTGATGTCACGAAGAGTCTAAAACAATAAAATGGCAGGTTTAGCTGCTTTAATAACAGCGATCTACTAAAGCATGATGTTGGAAAACATGAATGCGTTCTACATTTAATTTCAATTATAACATGAGACCAACTATAATAGTGAATACTATTTACTTTACAGCTCTGAAGGACAAATGACTCATTTAGGAGTTGGGAAAGACTTCTGCTAAAACTTGTGATAGTATCTTTTGAGTTTCAAGTCATCTCCAACATCTGCCTGATGATCTTTCCAGCACAGCCCAAAATATTATCGTTTTATAAAAACCGGAACCAGGTTCTAACCAAAAGAACTGCAAGTGACTGAGAACTGGTATTTGAAGAAAAGGCAGGCGCTAATGAACTGAGCATCTCCACACAGATGTTCCACTCCGTCGTTCAGCAGATCACAGTGGTCTAACCTTACCAGCCTATAGATCTCCAAGCAGAATGTGATTTGTCTTCAATGAAGCGCTCCGTTTCCTCAGCTTTGTCCAGATGACAAGATTATTCTTTGTTTTATTGGACTAAGATGAGTTTAAGGTGTAAAACTACATCAGAATATCTTTATCTATTGTCTCCCAATGTGCTTAGAAACAGATCCAGGTGTGTGTGTGTGTGTGTGTGTGTGTGTGTGTGTGTGTGTGTGTGTGTGTGTGTGTGTGTGTGTGTGTACTTAGGATTAACTAAGCTAGGTCTGGCAGCATTGGAGGTGTCCAGTGTCTTCTCTGGTGGGGCCGGGGTGTCTGCCGGACCCAGATGGATGTCTTCTGTCTGGCTGCAAGCTAAAGGCAGCAGGTCTCAAAGAGGTGATCCCTAACGCCAAGGCAAGTAACGTGATACACAAATGTCTTGGCTAAAGAACCTACATTTCATGCTTCACGGAGCCTGGACCCGCTTGGATCACCTTGGTGCTTACATGCTTTGTAAACACGGAGGAAACTGACCACTTGGACGCTAAAGGCTAGCCTGTTTAAGTGTCTGAGTGACAAAACAACATTTGTTTTTCCTCCCTTCACACCACGACATCAAGGGGCTTGAACCCAATTTCGTGGCTATCTGAAAAATCAAAGCCAAATAAAACACTCCCGCCTCCCGCCCCTCCCACTATTCAGAGGCTGAGCAGCGAAGCAGAGCAACAGAACGAGAAATGAAGAGCGGTGAAACACTTCGCCAAGAGAGGTGGGTGCTTGAATGCAGACCTCAACACGGCTGTCAGTAAGGGAGCCGGGGAAGAAAAGGAAGCCATGAAAAGAGAGTGGACATCAGAGAGGCATTCTCACAAGACCTGAGTTGAGTGTATGTGTTTACTCACCCAGCTAATAACTCTGTACAGGGGGCTTGGCCTTACTCTATACACCGCACACACACCATCAAGTGGAAAAGGATGAGACGTCAGTTCCAATTGCAACTCAATTTGAAAGTCTGAATGAATCTCATTGGCCTCTCGTCTAAATCCTGCAGCCTGCTTATTTTGGAGTTTCCAGCGGGAAAGAGAGGCTAAGCCTAACTGGCCATCCCTTCACTGTCCACACAGAGACATTGCAGAGTGTTACTGGCTTTAGGTATGAGCAATGTGAGCAGATTAGGACAGTAAACACAGCTATGGGTCTCATGCAACAACATGCGCCTGTGTTTATGTGAGCCATTCTGTGGTATGGGGCCATTTAACTCGCCACCTGATTCTTCGTTAAACGTTAAACACACTTACCGAGGATGGAGACCTTGCTAAGAAACTCCTCATACATCTTCCTCTTTCTCAGTGTACTACCCTGTAAAACAAACACACATTTGACACAAATCATTTGACAGCACTGCAGTTCCACGAGACTAAGCTACATAACACTGAACTCACACTCACTGGAATGGTATGAAGTCAGTTTGATTTATTGTACAATTCCTCTCTCCTTTCATATTTATTGCAGAATTCTTGCAGTAAGCAAAACTCTTGATGTCATTCGTTTCCAAAAATATTAAGATGATTGCACTTCTTTTTAAATATAGGACAACTTTTAGGATTTGTTTGTAATGATGCTTAAGGTAACATTGTGTGTGCTGATAATGCACATGTGCGGCTTTTTTGTGGTCTTTGATCTTATCTTCAGGGCTAACCCCAAATGTAATTCACTGCCAGATATAAACAAAATAAAGCTTCGGGACTAGATTATTTGTGATTAGCAGATTGTAGTTCATGGGGTCATGCTTCTGGAGGTATGTATAAGATACACAGTAATGTTTATTGCACATGTGTGTGTGTGTGTGGGTGGGGGGTGGGGGGGGGGGGGGGGGTCTAACCCACCCACTAGGCAAGGGACTTTCCCTTCTCTGTCTCTGCCATGAAAATCAGGTGCTTCCTGACAAGTCTAAACCCAGAGGACCCCTTACCTAAATGCATTTCATCTTTTTTTTTTTTTTTTTTTACTCAAACCCATTCAGAGCGAACAGGGACGTTAAGCGAGGGAAAAAAAGACGGTGAGGAGAGACGATCGTGTCCGCCCTGTGTCTGCCTTTGCATATGGAAGTGATATATTGAGGCTTGGGGTGTCTTCAGTGCAAGTGCTTGAGTCCCGCTGCTGCCTCTAATTTTATATAATTTCACATTTTGTCTTAAAAGGGGAGAAAATCTTCCCAAGTGAGTCAGTGTCAAACTCAGGATCGTAAACAACTTGATTAAAGCAATTCTAGCCTGCTCTGCCTCCCTCCTGGATAAATGGTTTGAGTGTGTGTGTGTGTGTGTGTATGTGTGTGTGTGTGTGTGTGTGTGTGTGTGCAGGCAATGTAAGAAATCTGTTTTAAGTTCTGCCACTCACGTCTCAGTCATGCCTGAGCGGGGGGGGTGGGGGTGGGGGGGTGGGGGGGGGAATAAACTCGATCACAACCACTGTACTTCTACCGTCCTCAAACCCACATACTGTACACTTGTCCCTGAACATTCGTGAAAGCTTAAAGGCTTACCACACACACACACACACACACGCACGCACACACACACACACACACACACGCACACACACACATATGAACACATTATTCAGTACGTCTGATTTATGTGACTGCAGGAGGAAGGGCTGGGTGCGCCCGAGTAATGTCAGCAATGCAGGGGTTCACAGATGTTGATAGAAACCAAATGATGCCTTTTTCTATATTTTTATATCAAGAATTACACTTTTTTAGTTTGTGAATATTCTATTTTTCTCTTGCCTTCATCGCTATTGGCAGAGATCCTAATCCGGTCTACTTGGGAGGGCCTGAGCACATTGGCCACGTAAAAAAAATATCCTTGTGGACCTAAAGTCTTCACTCCTCTTGTGGTTGAAGATAAACCTGCCTTTGTGTCTGTTTGCTGTCTTTGAGGCAGGATCATCAAAGACTGGAGGTGTGGAGCAAAGCCAGACTAAACTAACTGTAGCTCACGCCTCATCTCGATCACCTTCATCTCTGTCCAATGCCCCCCCCCCCCCCCACACACACACACCACCCTTCATCACTCTTTACTTCTTGTTTCCTTTTGTCTTGTGTTCGGCTTGTTGACAATGGCCTGTCAGGTTGATAATAGCTTTAGATGTAACTGTGTCTGCTTAAATACCCCGATGATACAACAAGGCTGGCATTGTGTGACTGATGGCAGCACAATGGGGAGAGTGTGTTTGTTACAAGCGTTGGTGTGATTATGTTTTCTCACCTCCTGTAAGTGAAGGGACAAGGTCTAAAAGGACGTCTTGTCAGCACAAGACCCCGCTGGCATGAAGTGTCATCAACATGCTCACTGAGTTCATAAGTTCTTTTTATCACGAGAGCCTTAAACTGGCAGCATAAAGCACAAAGGCAAACATTAATTCTGGGATATCTAGAGCGCCACGAATACTTGTGTTTTCTGGCCCAAACAAAAAGGCAAGTAGAGAGACTGACCAAGAAAAATATAAGCCAGAGCCCAGATACAATTTAAGCACATTTAGCTTAAACCTAAGGCTGCTTTCCCACACATCCTACCTCTGACTACGTCGTAAAACAGAAGTTTCAGAATCAGAACCAGAACCAGAATCAGAAACAAAACCAGAATCAGAACCAGAACCAGAATCTGAAGGGTTTTCATTGCCATATTAGGCCCTGTCCACACGTAGCCGGGGATCTGCCAAAACGTAGATATTTTTCTACGTTTTGGCCTGTCATCCACATGAAAACGGGAGTTTTTTCACACGAAAATGGATCTTTTTAAAAACTCCGGCCAAAGTGAAGATCTGCGTTTTCTCCGTTTTGGGTGTCTGCGTGTGGACAGACAAAACCGGAGTTTTAAGGTCCGCAACGTCACTTTCCGCGACAAAAAAGTGCTGACATCACATGTGCGACCTGTGTTCACACTAGCCGACAGCATGGATGCCCTCAGAGCTGCGCTCGCATTATCATTTGTCCAAGCGCTTTTTGCTTGTTTGTTTTTGCAAGCGGAATTACTGCTCCTTGCGGAAGACCACAGACGAAGGACGAGGTTAAGAACGGGGGAAGTACTGCCGCCTACAGGTCTGGCATGTCCTTAACAACGTATTTATCCGGGTACGTGTGGACAGAGTTTTTTTTTTAACGAGGTGGTGTGGATGCAAGTTTTTGGAGGGGCGGATATTCGTTAAAAAAAAACGGCTACGTGTGGACTAGGCCTAAGAGAGAGAATCACACCAGCAGGAAATTGCTGCTGCACTTGGTGCAAGACAAAATAAATGATGAGCTAAAATTAAAATCAGGTAATGCACACAAAGAAATGATAATAATATAAAGTGGCAATAATTAGAGAAGCATATATACGAGTCAGTGTAGGTACTGGTCAGAGTGGATCCCTTCAGGTGCAAACACAACACAGGGTCTTGTGACTGAATCAAAGCAACTAGAGTGGGCAGTTCAATGACTGTTGTTCATGAGACCAACAGCAGAGGGGAAGAAACTGTTCTTGTGGCGAGAGGTTCTGGTCTGAATGGATCAGAGCCACCTGCCAGATGGGAGCGAGTCAAAGAGACCGAGTCCAGGGTGACACGGGTCTGCTGTGACCCGACCTGCACGCCTCAATGTCCTGGAAGTGTACAGGTCCTGTATGGAGGGAAGTTTGCAGTCAATGACCTTCTCAGCAGAGTGTACAACATGCTGCAGCCTCTTCATTTCCCTGATGGTAGCTCCAGTGTACCACATGGTGATTGAAGAGGACTGCGGTGTAGAACTGCCTCATCGACTGTACTGGCAGGTTAAATTTCTTCAGCTGCCTCAGGAAGTTCATCCTCGGCTGGCCGTTTTTCATGATGGAGGTGATGGTGGGCTCCCACTTGAGGTCCTGGGTGAAGGTGGTGCCCAGGAAGCGACACGAGTCCACTATTGTGAAGGGAGTATCAGACAGGGTTATGGGGGTAGGGGGTGTGTGTGCTTCCTAAAGTCCACAACAACCTCCGCTGTCTTCTGGGTGTTTAGCACCAGGTTGTTGTGGCTGCACCAGGAAACCAGCTGTTCGACCTCCGTTCTGTAGGCAGACTCATCCCCGTCAGAGATGAGTCCAGTGACGGTGGCGGTAAGCTTGATTAGCTCGACAGACTCGTGGTTGGAGGTGCAGCCGTTGGTGTACAGGGAGAACACAGCACTGAGGGGAACCGGTGCTGATGGTCCACAGGCCAGAGACATTCTTCCCCAGCCTCAGTTGCTGCTTCCTGTCCTTCAGGAAGTAATTTATAGGTTTAGGGTTATAGGAAATAAGAGGCTTACACATCCATGTTTTAGTAGAAATGTAGTGCCATCACTACACCAAGACTGAGTTTAACACCAACGCTCCATAAAGAAGCTTGCTTATGTGGGCAGCATTGACAAGCTGAGTGTACAGTTGTAATGTTTATGCAGCAAGTAAAGCTCCTAAATGTACAGTTGTTGAATAAATGTAAGTTTAAAACTGCTTGTGTGACACATAAGGTGTCATTTAAAGGCTGATAAAAGGCCTGACCCTGGAAAAGGCAGCTGCTGCACAGCATCTCTCAAGCTTATGACTAACTAGCTGCAGACACAAGGAATCGGCATCATTTTCAGTGAGAACCACACAAGCACCGACACAAAGAGCAAATGCTCATTGTGCTGGCTAAAGGCATTGCCAGAATACCACACTTTGTAAAGACAGCTCTACGAATCATTGACAGCAATAATTAACTACAGGTTTGTGTAATTGAATTTTGTTTCACCCCTCCTCACCTCCTGCTGCTGCTGGAAGGAGCGAAGGAATGAGGAGCTGCAGAGTGAGAATCCTCTAAGAGAAAGGTTACCCGGGCAGACTGGACCATCGGTTTAACTATGTGCTTCAGAGGTGACAGGAGAGCTAGGCAGACTCCTGCCAACCTTGCAGCCAGCCAAAAGATTTAAGAAGCACCTTCTTCCCTCTCTGAACTCCGTCTGCTGGCAGCGACGACATTTAGCTACAGACGGGAACTAGAAAGGTTAATTGGAGTCTAATTTATTTATGCTTACACAGGTGTTATGAATAGTTCAGAAAGCATTTAGCTGAGGAATCTCACACAGATACATCCAGACGCGCAGTAACTAACAGCACCCAAAATATGTGTGTGAGTGCATGTGAGTGTGACAGCCAGGCCAGAGCACCTTGTGTTTCCACTTTAAACATTTAGACATTCCAACTGGATAAGCTCCTGGAGCAGGAAGTTCATGTACAGACACCAGAACGAACCCTTTCTCGCCTTTACAGCCCTCACACACCCACGGCTGATTTTACCTCACCCCTCGCTTTTATCTGAGGAGAGATTAGGGAGAGGCTGGACCTCTGAGGTTGTGCATGGAAGACTATGTTTCATGTTAAATACTAAGAAACGTGTTTAAGGAGGTTTAAGTGCTTGAGTGGGAGAAAATATTACACAGAGAGGGCCTACTGTAGTATTTAATGTGTGCACATATATCATACGTAGATTATGTGTCTACTGCTAAGTTTCCTGAAGACTGTTCATAACTTTTATAACTTTTCTATTGTGCACATAATAGAAGTGGATGGGGTTAAATCTAACCAGGTTGGATTAATACAATAATAAAATGATTAAATTCGTACCATGAGAATGCGTCGGTAGCTGTCTCGGTCGATGCCCCACAGCTTCAGGTCAGTCTTGGCCTTTACGGTGGCAGCTCTCGGAGTCCCATAGATGAGGGCCAGCTCTCCAAAACTCCCTCCTTCCCCTATATTGGTGACCCACTCACCATTCACATACACCTGTGGAGATAAGAACAAACAGAGTAATGGACAGGGTCTTACATCAGATTAAAGGCTTCAAAAGGATGACGATAATTGCAGGGTGGACCCCTGTTGTCCCTCCTGAGACTGTTCTCAGTTTCGGGCTGTTTGATTAGTTCAGAAGGATTCTCCCTGAGAAATTGATCTGCTCTAAGCCCTCGAATGAAATCCTCTAAAAGGCCTGATATCCCCCTAACTCTCCATCAATGGCTTTCATTTCTTTTGTCTTGTCCTTTTTAGGGGAAGGAGGTTAGTAAGATGTGGTACACACACACACACACACACACACACACACACACACACACACACACACACACACACACACACACACACACACACACACAATGAGCCGTATTTAGGGCAGCAAAGCTCCACAGACAATACAAGCTCAGTGAGGTTGTCTCTAGGGCCGTTACGGTTTCAACTGTCAACACATTATCTACTATCTTGTTGATTTAATAATACAGAGAGAAACGGGAAAGAGAAACAGAAGAAGGGAAACGGTGTTTTTTCTGTCCGCTGGCTGCTGTGAATTAACCGACTTATTGGAAGGCATAATTCAGATTCTGAGTAAATCACAGGGGACTCATCCTTCACTAAAGGCTGGAACAGCTTCAAAGTGGTGAAAAGTGCTGACTATGGTTACGTCAAGCCCAGAAGAACAATTATACGGATGTTGCAAAAGCGTTACATCAGTGCACACACAGGTGGTACTACTACAGTTTCTATTACAGTGTTTGGGGCTGTTTTTGTTTAGTTTTCTATGCAAACTTATAGAGTTTTTCACAAATACTTTATTCAGCTCTTGGGATGTTCTTCCTCCCTCAGAAAAAAACTACACACCCAGAAGCAAGAGCAGAGCTTAAGCTTTACCAACAGAATTGGTGCTACTAAAGGAGTCAGACTGACGGCTCTATAGAGAAAGAGAGAAATAAATCAGGTCACTGGCAACGTGTGTGATGTGTTGCAGCTGTCGCTGAATGTTCTGCACCTATAAACGAGCAGCGAGTTGTGTGTGTGTGTGTGTGTGTGTGTGTGTGTGTGTGTGTGTGAATGAGGATGAGGAGGCAGGGTATTTGTGGTTTATTCAGTTTGTTTCTCCGGGCATGTCTGTCGGCTGTTTAAGTGTGAGTACATGCAAAATGTCTTGGCCACTCGAAATAATAAAAATAGAAGCCTACTATTATAAAATAATGACTTGGTAAAATAAAACTACTTAAGTGAATTATCCCATAAATGTTGCTCATATTTATTAATGACTGAAGTATAAAAGCATCTGTAGCTTGTTGTTCTTTACTAAAGGCTGTAACTGCGTATGCAGCCCTCTCACACACACACACACACACACACACACACACACACACACGCACGCACACACACACACACACACACACACACACACACACACACACACACACACACACACACACACACACACACACACACTGTCTTTGAGTGAATAGATGACACGGAGGGGTGTTTACATTAGTAGCAGCTTTCAGGCCGTTTATGGGACGCTGGCAGATTTACACCCCTGTATAATGAGAGACATCTCCACACTTTAATAACCTCGGCACTGATCTCGAAGACGTTTAGTGCATGGGCTGTGGCTGGGAGGCAGCCACTGTCTGTGGGGACGGTAGAAGGGATGGCAGGGTGACGTGAAGGAGACACAGAAGAGCATGCGGTTTGGCGACGGCTGAGCTTGGAGGATAGTCTTCCCACAATCTGGGTGCAGGGCAAAAAATATAAAAAATGTGGGAACACATTCGCTGATGGCAGCTCTGAGCAGATCTGTCTGATTTAACACACTGAAGGAGTAATTAAGTCACGCCGCAGCTGCGAGACAGCGCGCCTCTAGCCGTCCATCGAATAGAAAGTTGCATGTAAAAAGCTGTTTGATTAGCGGTAAAATAAATGTCGCTTTGATTTAACAGACACCTTTATCAGTTGTGTTTGCTGCCTTATTGGGACATTGTCAAAGTTAGAGGAGGACTATTTTTAGCACTGAACTAGTTCCTGTTCAGAGAGATAACAGGGCAATAGCGTAATTTCTAGATACCAAACTTCTTATCTTCTGTCTAAATAAACTGCAGGCTCGAATGCAAAAACTAACCCCCCTTGTGGAAAACCATGCCCTGTTTCCCTCTCGCATGAAGGCGGAGTTCAGACCACTTATCTAATCACATCAACAAGCCACCGTCTGAAACAATGCAGATTCAGAGTTGGTTGTTCTTCCTATCAAGGCACCATCTCAACATGGCTGCCTCTGCTTTTAGTATGGGGCAAAGACATTGGCAGTCTCAGCCAACCTGAGCCTCTCCTCTCACCCACGGTTTCTGTCTCACTGCGCTTGGCTGATAAGGTCACTTCCTGTTTAACTTTCCATCAGCTCCCGTTTTATCTCTCCACTTAAGTCCATCGCTCGGTGTCAGGCTCGCTAGGACAATAGGTCTCAGATTGAGAGCCTCGTAGAGCGCTCTCCTGTAAAGCACCAAGTTCATACTTTCATTGAGCTGGAACCAGAGGAGGAGGACCCAACATGGAGGCTGTTCAATAACCAGCTCGTGTGTGCAGTATTATCTGACCACGACTAAGGAAGGGTTTCTGACCAAGATCTGAACTAAAAACTAAAATATATATTTTTTTACCAAGATAAATTTAACTGCTGTAATCAGAATTACTTTACTTCCCAGTTTGTTTAAGGTGTGGTAAGAAATGTTCCTGTGTGTGCCAGCCACTTACGTCCACTTCACCTTGGTCAATCACATAGAAGTTGTCTCCTTCATCGCCTGAAGAGGGGAGAGGAAGAAAAACACGGGAGCTTAAAAAAACAAAAAAAGCAACATTTACAACTAAATAAAATGTTTAAATTTTATTTCCTATTAAAGTTCATTCCCTCCTAACTGGAATTCTGGATGTTAATTGATTTATTATAAAAGAAGATCAGAGTATGAGAAATACTTCGAACCCAACTCTATGCAGACTGCCCAAAATATTCAATAATGTCTATTTAAAATGTATGACCGTGGGATTGTTTTGATAAACAGAGTCTTAACCAAGAATCAAAAGTGATTCCCGCAGAACAAAACATGCCAGTGGGAGCCAATAACAGGAGAAAGCTGCAGAAGCAGCCGTGCTCGTTACAGGTTTAGAAACTCGGAAACACATCTGCTTCAACATGAAGAGCCACAATTCTTCAGTAAAATCAGAGAAATATACAAATGTCTCTTTATATTATGGAAATATAATGTAGAGCCAGCATCTAACCTGCTCTCTAAATCACACGTGCTGCTTTCAAAGTGAAGGGATATGGTTGACTGATGTATTTGAAAAGCATCAAGTCTGGAGATAAGGCAAAAAAATAGAGTGTTCCTTTAAATATGCTATCACTTACATGGGGCTCAGAGGGAATCGTTAAAAGAAGTGACAGCCACACACATGGATCTCCCACCGCAGAATGAAGCATAAATGCTGCTCCATACAGGCACAAGCGGCTTATCAAAATGACTCAAAAGCCTAAAGCATCGAGTGGGTACCGAGTCAGGGTGGGACTTTGTGTGCATTTTTGTTTTGTGTGTTTTCACCCGAAGAGTTGAAAAGCTGAGAGCACCCTGCAAGTAAAGTTCACAAGAGTTCACACGCCTAATTAATACCGAGTAGAGTGGAGGGCTCGTTAATCATACAGCTCTAATCGTCACACAAAACACCCCTTGTCTGTCTGAAGGTCTGTCCCAGCAAAGGGCTCAGAAAGCCATGCACACAAATTCACTCCCAACCTGCTGCAACCTGGCCCTCTGCTCATTTCTCTTCTTTCTCTTTCATCTCATCGGTCGCTCTTTCAGTTTCCTCTGACTGTGGCTGGCTTTTCTTCTGCTCTTCCTGTCTTTTATCACTTTGGTGCCCAGGCTTTTGTTTTGTGTCTTTCGCTTGAGAGTGCAGACAAATATTTAACCAGAAGCTGCACACACACACACACACACGCCCGTGCGCATGCAAGCACATACACACACACACATTTGTGCATGCAGGCTGGTGTGATCCATGTGGTCTTGTTTCAACATAAGCTAATTGTCATCCACACCGCTAAGGTTCTGTGGCTTTGCTCAAAAGAACATCATGGGTTACATCCTCAACCTCTCAGGTGTTTCGCACCCACAATTCCTCAGTAGAAATGATAGTGTCTGTCCAAACAATCTTTTGGCCGTTGCTGCAAAATAACCTAGCACTTACAATGATTAAATCAGATGTAGAAATAGTAATTTTTATGTTATGATGGGTGAATTGCTTTGGTGTTTACAACAACTCCATTCTTTCAGTGATAACTCCAAGCTGTGTCTAAATAGTTGGTAAGTAGCCAGTAGCATGTTTCTTGAAGCTGTACAGTAATCCAGACCTTAGCTATGACATCAGTACTGTCTACACTACATATATACAATACACCACTACACTCGGTAGTGTATAACAATGGCCCGTCGGCGTCCAGGGGCCCTGAAAAGTGAGCTAGTCCTATTATCACCAAATTAGGACTGATATACTCCTAGATGCTGTTTTAAGAGTAGGTGGGAGTGGGAAGCTGTCTAAGCAGCAACAGTTTCTCTTCACCTTGTGTGTGTGTGTGTGTGTGTGTGTGTGTGTGTGTGTGTGTGTGTGTGTGTGTGTGTCTACGTGCACATGCATATTGTGTGTGTGTGTGTGTACGCATGCATATTATGTGCGTGTGTGTGTACGCATGCATATTGTGTGTGTGTGTGTGTGTGTGTGTGTGTCTACGTGCACATGCATATTGTGTGTGTGTGTGTGCACGTGCACGCATGCATATTATGTGTGTGTGTTCAATGATGGCTGCATGGTGGCGCAGTGGTTAGTACTGTTGCCTCGCAGCACGCAGGTTGCAAGTTCGAAACTCGGCCGCGGCCTTTATGCGTGTTCTCCCCATGCATGCGTGGGTTTCCTCCAGGTACTCCGGTTTCCCCCACAGATCACAACATGCCCTACAGGTTATAAATTGTAAGTCGCTTTGGATAAAAGCATCTGCCAAATAAATAAACATAAACGTCAAAATAAACAATGAGCTCCTCAGCAGTAAATAATATGAATTTGTGCAGGTGTTAACTAAGTAGTATATCTGAAAGTGGAAATTTGCGGTCCTGCATGTCTTCAGTGCTTCGAGTATGTGATTAAATGTGTTTGATTGGAGCTTTATGGTGGGGACCTGCTGGTCTGTTGACACAGAAGTGTTTAGGCAGAGGAGAGAAGCCTGATGACTGGTTTAGGATGAGACAATGGTGGGCGGCAGTGAAACACTTACAAATAAAATCATAATGAACAATCAGTGAGAATGGTGATGTTTATGTTTATTTATTTGGCAGACGCTTTTATCCAAAGCGAAGTGCAATTTTTTTACTTGTAGGGCATGTTGTGATCTGTAGGGGAAACCGGAGTACCCGGAGGAAACCCACACATGCATGGGGAGAACACGCAACTCCACGCAGAAAGGCCACAGCCGAGTTTCGAACCTGCAACCTTCTTGCTGCGAGGCAACAGTGCTAACAACTGCGCCACCATGCAGCCCAGAATGGTGACTGGTTTCAGTCCGTCATTACATCAGAGTGTCTTTAATAAAATATCTTAAATACACTGCTTGTAAATCCCTTCGTAATTATCTTATTAAGACGTAAATTCACACGTGCTGTTGGCCGTTTAAACTTCATTAGAGGATACAACATCCAGGTGAAACTCGAGAAATTAGAATAAGTTCATTTATGTCAGTAATTCAACTTAAAAGGTGAAACTAATATATGAGACAGACTCATTCCATGCAAAGCCCGTTATTTCAAACTTTTATTTGTTAATTGTGAGTATTGCTTACAGCTTATATGAAAACCTCAGACTAGTAGAATATTACATGAACTCAATAAAACAAGGATTTTAAATAGAGTAATGTCAGGCCTCTGACCCTGTTGCTTCAACTGAAATAAATTAACTTTTGCAACATCTTCTATTTTTTCGAGCTTCACCTGTATCGAGTTTTGGCAAGGCCGGCAATGACGTACTGCTGCAACAGTTTCAAGTGCAAATCGCTTATAATTTCCCAAGGATGAGCACACATGAATAATTCAAATGAAAATAGTTCTACTAACCTTGCTGGATCACTGTTTCCCCTGCAATGTGAGTGACTGGGAACATTGCATCAAATATGTCACTGCAATAGAAATGGAGAAGAGGGGTGGGGGGAGATAAGAGAGAGGGGAATAGTTAAAACTCACAATTATGGTATTGGAACAGTAGGGTCAGAATTTAGTCTAAGCTAAGTTCTGCCTTATATCAATGGTTTATGCTCCTAACAGTGTTGTAAAGGTGAGGGAGGTCACACGTTGGACATCTTATGGGCCATTCCCATCTGTACCGGGTCGGCCCGGGCCGGGTAGCCCCAGTCGGCCCCAGCCTGGCCCGGTTGATTCCACACATCCTTGCCTTAAGCCCATGTGGGCTGATTCTACCCACCAATCAGAGGCTTGCTCTAATGGAAGGTGTGAATTTGCTGTCAGCAGTGGGTGTGTTGGCCCTGGTCGGCCTGAAGCAGACCCCCTCGAGAAGAGGGCTGAGAATGAGCCTTGGTTGGCCCGGAAAAATACCAGCCCACCCAGATATGTAAACAACCTACGCTACCCGGCCCGGGCCGACCCGGTACAGATGGGAATGGCCCATAAGTTCCACCTAAGCCAGGTTTACACACTACAGCCTGAGTATTCTTGCTGACCATGCCCATCCCTTTATGACCACATGGACCCATCTCCAGATGGCTACTTCCAGCCGGATCATGCACCATGTCACAAAGCTCAGATCATCTCTCACTGGTCTCTAGAACATGACCATGAGTTCACTGGACTCTAATGGCCTCCCCAGTCTCCAGATCCCAATCCAGTCCAGAACCTTTGAGATATGATGAAACGAGGGATCCATCCACATCACAGATGTTTGACAAATCTGCAATAATTGAGTGATGTCATGTCAACGTGTACCTCGTCTCCAAAGCCCTGACGCATCTAAGCAAAAATGAAGGCCACTTTGTTGAAGGCTAATTGGGACCTATTGGTACTCATAAGGTTTACCCAAAAATTGCACATGAGTGCCCTTAAACAGACCGGACACAACTCTGCTTTTGTTGAATAATTCTGGACATTCTGGAGTTCTGTCATTGGTCTGCAGCCACTTCACATCATACCTTTACTATGTGTGGGTTTACTTATGAATGTTTTGTTTCAGTCCACGATCAAAGCTTTTCCCTCTGAGAGCATCTTCCTTTAGAGGCACTGAAAAAACAAACAAAGTGACAGCTGTAACTAAGCGCTTAATTTCTGCTTCACCCCAGCAGGGAAAGCGCCGGTTAGACTGTTACTAATCAGGCTGTTTAAATGCATGAAGCCTCAGAAGATTAGAATTCCACCACTGGAATGTGTTGGGACAAGAGCCATATCCCATCTCCCCTCCTTTTCTGCTTGTCTCTCACCTTTAGGGTGTATTATTCCATCTAATCAGTTGCACACCACTTGTCGTATAGAGAAATATAGAAACAACAAAATAAAAGGGTCAGGTATATCAAAGGCCCACAAGCACTACTGAGTAAACCTGGGCAAGTCTGAGCCCGCTCTCAGATATGGTGTGTGTATGTGCAACTGAATGTGTTCATTTGAGCCAGTATATGTGCGTCTGAGAACACACAGCCTATGAAAACACGCACGTTTCTACAAAACAACAAGTGAGTGTGCATTTATGCACTTTAAGGACATACAAACCTGGTCAACGGTTCACATGAAATGTTGACCAAAAAACTGCTGGAAAGCAGATGTCATGAAGAGCTCTGAGAACATTGGTGAGTGTTTTAGAAGTGAATGGACCCTGCTGGCATTTATTTATGTAAGCAGGCAGAAAAAAGTGGCTTTCAGCCAACCACACACACAGGTAGGGCCTGTGCACTGCAGCTGTCCACTGACTCAGATAGAAGCACACACACACACGTACACACACACACACACTTGCATTAAAACTCTTTGAAGTGTATAAGATGTGCAACCCCTCACACAGCATTGATCTGATGAAATCCTTCCAACCTTCATGCGTTCTCATAACTGCAGCAACACATTTGTGCTCAGGAATTTCTGATGAAAACATCCGTAATGGCACAATGATGCAAGCTCCAACACTTTGGTGGTTATTAGTCAAAGCAACATCTGCAGGAGAGCCCTGGACTCCCCACACACGTGTGACCTCCGGTGCTCGGTTGGATGTCTGGTTGTTCAGAAAGCATTAGAGAAGGTGGCTACAGGTCGTGTGTAGCTTTGAAACTATGGCTTATGGAAGCCGTTAGCTGAACAGATCACGAAGTTCAATGTTTCAACAGATCAACCTGTAGAGAACATACAAGAACCAACACAAAAAGGAGTGTGAGCGCCTCCCTGATATGAGGGACAGCACACCCGCATCTGCATTTGGACACATACTGATGAGACATTACACATTGAGGCAGAATACCAAAGATAGAACCACACAATAAGTGGACGAGGACCTGGGACAAGCAAACTTGCATTTAGTTATTCACACTTGACCACCTTTTTATTTCCACGCTCGGCTTTCCTTCATCTTTTTACTGAACGGATCAGTGACCACAACTAAAATACCCAACTCCCCCCTTCTTTGTGTCCATCTTTCTGTTTACTTTGCGTTTTTCTTCTTCCTATCTCTCCTGAATCCCTTTTTTCTCTTGAAATTCATTGATCCCATCTCTAATGTCCCTTCTTGGCAAGTCCAAGATGAAGTGATTAATCTTGTCCTTTCCGCTACCTGTAGCTCCCCCTGACCTTATGAAAAGGCAGAGCAACCCCACGGACAATGGATGTGCTGTTCTGACAGAGATGGATAGAAGGAGAGAGAGGCAAAGAGGCCGCAAAGAGAACAGAAGGGCTAGGAAGTTCATCTCCATCCTCGGCTCGGGGACAAAGCTTCTGTCATGGTTGAAATATGTGGAGGCGCTTTGCTACAGCACATATGCACATGCTTAAACACACATTCACTCACTCACCAACTCCCTTCAGCAGAAATATAAATGGTACAAATATATTGTGTAAAATATGCAAATGGGTAAAGGTGTGATAAATAATTTTAGAAGCTCTGCTATTTCAGGCTTGACTGTATCCACATATTTAGTTATAGCTCACGTCCTGGCTTTAAGGTGTTTAAAAATAATGGGTGTCAAAACCTCAAGATGTTTATGTCATACATTTCCTGTGGTTAAGATTTCCCCTTATTGAGATGACAGAAATCCTATTAAAGGAAGTGTGGTGTGTTCTTTGGATGTAGCTCCCCCCACTGCTGAGCAGCTAGCTGTATGACAGCAAAAAGAGGGAGATTCACCTAAATGTTGTTTATTAAAAGTCATGTTTGAAATTCTCTCTGGTAGCAAAGGGCATATGCAATCATTTTGGTTGGATGTCTACCACTCATAACTCTTTTTAAATTGATATTTATAACAAACTCCAAGATTTTGCATGTTTTTTATATAAAATACAGCCTGCTGCAAAGTTGTTACTGAGACAGCTAATAAGACATAATTATCCACCAATCAGGACTGCTCTAAAAATCCATCCTGACCACCAATTGCCATGCAAAGTTCTGAAAAATGTTAGGGCTGCTTTTAAAGGGGACATATTGTGAATTATTTTCCTGAGTTATAATGGTTCTGTGTTCTACATAAAATAATTTTTTATGTAGTTCTTTGCAAAAAATCCCTCTCACATAATGCAGCAATTTTATTTTTGACAATTTCAGCACCTTCCAGAATGAGCCGTTTCAGTGCTCTGTCACTTAAAAAAAAACAAGCTGGAGCTGGCCACGCCCACCCCTTTCCTCCCCAGGCTGCTCTGATATATGGGAGGGGCTCATAGTAGAGCTGCTGCTCCACTCTGCTGTTGCACTTGAGAGGTGGTTCGTTTTGTTTAAAAGACTTGTTTCAGGCATCCATTCGGCGGCAGCCTACGCAAACAGGCCCAGACTTCCCTCTCCCCAGCCACTTGGGCCAGCTCCTCAGGGGGAATCCCATGGTGGTCCCTGGCCGGCCAAGAAACATAGTCCCTCCAACGTGTCCTGGTCGACCTTTAGGTCCCAGTTGGATGTGCCTGGAATACCTCACCAGGGAGGCATCCAGGAGGCATCCTAACCAGATGTCTGAGCCACATTATGCCAGAGTCACATCAGCTGGCTCCTCTTGATGTTGTTTCAGACACATTTTTCCTATTACAGTGTGCAGAGAGGCAGTAGAGACCCACATGGCAGGTCAGTTTTGGATAATATTGAGGAAGCTCTGATCTGATCACGCGATGGGAAATCGGGTCCGATCATATGATTTTCAGGAAATCAGAATCCGTGGGGGAAAAATCAGATTTTACCATATAAGAAAACAAATATTACTTTTTAAATTCATGCTGAGAAGAGATTTTCTAACGGAAAAACAATGATTTAGTTTGAAATTAAACAAGTTCTTCTACATCTGGATTCTTTGTTTCACACACAACAACACTATAAAGTCCCAAGGGACACATGTAATGAGTGCAAACTGGGCATTTAACGAGATGGAAAATGTAGTGCTGTGTTCAACACTGATGCGCCTTAAAGGGCAAGTCACCCCCAAATCTACTTTTTTTCTGATAAACTATATAAATGCATGTCTAATCGTGCTGCAGACACATGTAGTCAACAGTATGCACTTAAGGTGCATTTTAGTTCAAATTTAAATGTTCTGCCTAAAACTGTCAGTGTTGTGTCATTGTCAGGTAAAAACTCTGCACTACATTTGAAATAAAATCTGCCATCGCTATTGGCTAAGAGGTACCCTAGAACATTAGTTGGTACCATATGATGTCACAATGTCATTGTGAGCCTGTGTGTGTGTGTGTGTGTGTGTTTGTTAACGACTCCACCCTCTCGGTCTGCTAAGTAACAGCATTTGTTGTATTTTTCAAACAGGAAGTGGGAGTTGAGTAAAAATCTGGTAGGGGGTGACTTGCTCTTTAAAGAGCAAATTGCAGGTTAAATGTTTTTTTCTAATTCATATAAAATGTTGTCCAGAAAATACTATTTGAAATGCTTATTGTGGATATTTCGTTTTAAACTACATAAAGGCACAGTTTATTTTAGGACAAAGTGGCCTTTCTCAGCAAAGCTTCTAAAAACGCTCTTTTTCTAAATCTGAACCTCTGACGTAACCAAAGGGAGTTAGAAGCTAGGCGCTGCCTCAGCTCAGTGTGGAGAGTGGGTGGTTTTAGGGTAGAGAGGTCATGTGATCTAGTCAGTGTGTGTTTACTAGTTTTGCACTGTGTTCATTTTGATGAACTACTGTTTGTGAAGGCTGTACCAACTCCAGCCTGTCTGGACATCAAGTCCACGGGTTTCCAGATAAGAGAAACAACGTCTCAGTGCCTGAGGGCGTTTTGTGCTGCTGAAAAGACGGGACTTCTGTAGCCCACAACGGTCGGTACTGGGACAGGGAGGTCCGCGCTGGGCTCTGCAGACCTGTGGCGGGGTTTATAAAATTAAATGCGGATTTCTAGAACTCAGATCACTGTCAGAACCAACCACCAGAAGAGTGGCTCAGCGGGCCAGTCGAGCTGATTTCTGGGTCGAAACCAGATCAGAGCTGCCGCCTGGACCACCAGGAGAGGATCATGTGCCGCTTTTAAAAATACCAGCTCGACTGGCTCGCTGGTGTCTGGGTCGGATCCAGCTCACAGAACGCACATGAGCTCCAGAACCAGATGACAGGTGTCTCTCTCCATCTCTCTAAGCGCTAAACTACGTTACGTGAACAGATATTAATGAGTGTGAGACAGCTGACAGATGCTCATTAGTTTATTATTGTCAATTATTAATATTATATTAACTGACCAATACTATTTTAATTGTCTGGTACGTGATAGTAATCTGTACAATATTGTGATGTTAGCACGAGAGTTTAAGATAGCATTGTTAACTCACAAGCTGCTCCCCCACTGCTTCTCCTCACATCGAAGCACAATCTCTCTGCTTTGACCGATGGTTTCTCCCTCTGGTTTGTCTCTGCTCTATGGGGTGTGCAGCAAACTCATAACTTTATGGTTTTGGTCCATCAGAAGTAGAATTATAAACATTTAAAGTTTCCTCTGTGTCAGAGCTGCATTAGAATCCATATTTTCTTCTCGATCAAGCTAACAGGACTCCCTCAGCTGACGTCATTTGGTTTGGCGAAAATAAATAAATAAATAAAAATAACTTTCTCACAAAAATGACTCTAAAAGCCTAAATAATTTCTGTATGTGTAAAAAAATTCTTTAAAACAACTTTCTATTAAGTTTCTATAAACAATGGTTCATGGTTGTGATGCACTGATATGAAATTTTTGGGCTGATACCGATATCCAATATTAAGATCACTGTCATGGCCGATAACCGATATTTGCAGATGCCGATATACTGACATTAATGCTTCTAAAATCTGCAGATTTTGCCTAGAATGAAAATTATTAAAGCTAAAAGAATTTACGTTATGTACACACAATACACACATTACGGTTCTGAGATGATTTCATTCACTGTTCACATGACTAAACAATTACACATCACCCCCCTCACCCTCTGAAACAGGCAAACAAATGGAGACAAGATGGAAAAAATATTGGTTGTTAATATTGGCCCGATTTTATTTATCGAACCGATACCTATATATTAAAAAATGACTAACATCGGCCGATACCGATATAGATGCCGATATATTGTCCATCCCTACTTCATGGGAGTCTCAGACTTGCAACTTGCTCTTTAAAAAAAAAACGAGTCTGATCAGTTTGCTGCAGCAATTCAGCTAAGCCAGCCAACACCAAAAGAGTCTCCTTGAATCGCGGTATGATCTGCTTTCTCTTCCTACTTTTATGGACGTAGCAGCACTACAGGTGTTTTGTAGAAAAAAGTCACTGCTGCTGGCACTCATGTGCCATGCAATCCATCCATCCATTTTCTGAACCCGCTAGTTCACGTAGGGTCGCAGGGGGGCTGGTGCCTATCTCCCGCGGTCAATGGGCAATCAGGCAGGGTACACCCTGGACAGAGTACCAGTCCCACGCAGGGCAACACAGACACACACAGGACAAATAATCATGCACACACACACACACACTCACACCTAAGGACAATTTAGACAGACCAATCAACCTAACAGTCCTGTTTTTGGACTGTGGGAAGCCGGAGTAACTGGAGAGAACCCATGCATGCACAGGGAGTACATGCAAACTCCACGCAGAAAGATCCCGGGCTGGGGAGCGAACCCAGGACCTTCTTGCTGCAAGGCAACATCTCTAACCACTGCGCCACTGTGCAGTCCGCCATGCAATCCCTGTTACTGAAAACAGTAGTACACTGAGTAAATGATTAAAAATATGAGCGACAAGGCTACATTTACATTTATTCTTAATATTAACACATTTCTTATTAATTTAAGTGGTAAATGACAATTATTAAAATATTTTAATATTAACACATTTCTTATTAATGTACTTTTTAAACAAGTGATGTTTTATGGCAAAACAACTGAAAAAATTACATAAATACAGAAAAAAAGAAACGCATTAATGATTTAAAAAATACTCAAGGGACAACTCTAGTGTGTTCTCCTGTTCTCTTAATGCCTTTTTGCATGTGCCTTCATGGGCGATGTACCCCGCATGACACAAATTCTCTAAATAAGGTATTAGAGTTATTATAATATTTAGTGATTGTAATGATGAGGCAACAGTAGGTCAGAAGGTAGAGGGGGTTGCTCCGTAATCAGAAGGATGTAGGTTCAATCCCAGCTCCATCCAGGCTAACTTCCCCATGTTGGACTCAAATGGCAGCATTGGCCAATTAGTAG
The DNA here is from genome assembly GCF_043380555.1 of Nothobranchius furzeri. NCBI lineage: Eukaryota > Metazoa > Chordata > Actinopteri > Cyprinodontiformes > Nothobranchiidae > Nothobranchius > Nothobranchius furzeri. The sequence continues at coordinate 57,428,470 of NC_091752.1, forward strand.
ATTATCATCACCTGCAGTGTGTGAATGCGTGAGTGCATGAATATTGAAAAGGACTTTGGGTACCTTGGCAGTGCCATCTAAATCTAATCAATATTTAAATTTTTTTCTAATGGTAAATGGTGGGAAGCCCACACATTACAGAGCACATGAGGGCTCCATGGGGAGAGGCCACAACGGGGCACAACGGGAAGCACATGTGTGTGGGTCTAGGGTACTGCCGTGAAATGCGGGGCACATAAGAGCCCCGCGGATAGAGGCTACGGTGGTGCCACAGCGGGAAGGACACGTGCCGACCAAGGTACCATCGTGAAATGTGGTGCAAATAAGGGCCCCATGGACAGAGGGCACAGTGGGGCCACAGCGGAAAACACACAAGTGCGAGCCAAGGTACCGCTGTGAAATGCGGGGCACATTAGGGCTCCACAGTGATTGCCCACAGATGCGGACCAAGGCCTTTTGGGCCCCTACATGGCCCCAAATAATGGGGCCTACACGTGCCTTAAATTTCACGATGGCTGTGGGTTCCACTGTGGGCAACCCTTTGAGGGTCACATTTTTGCCCAGAGAGATCCCACATAGGGGCCCTAACGGGCATGTTTTCTGGGTTGTGGCTGGATTTCTTGTTGTTCTTTTAGGTTGGCAATGACTGCCTCTCTCTGTCATCCACCTCCTCCCTCTCTCTTAATCTCCTACCCAGCACAGCAGTTTATTTGTTCAGCAGCAAACATCTTATCTGTTACATTACTAGATCAACACACAGCAACACCATTACTCCACTAAAACCAAAAGGCTCCACGGTGTGCTGCCATGTCTTTTTGCTTCCTAATGTTTATGTTTATGTTTATGTATTTAGCAGACGCTTTTGTCCGAAGCGACTTACAAGTGATAATCGGCATGTTGCCCTTGAGGCTAACAACAACAATAACAACAACATTGACATCCATCATGGAGAGGAGGGAACAAGGAGTGGACAGTAGAGGGGGGGACAGGTGCAGGGAGGGTGCTAGTTTAGAAGATGCTCTCTGAAGAGCAGGGTCTTCAGGAGTTTCTTGAAAATTGAAAAGGAAGACCCTGTTCTGGTAGTGCTTGGTAGGTCCTTCCACATTTGTGGAACGATGCATGAGAAGAGTCCGGATTGTCCTGAACGTCGTGTAGGCACTGCTAGCCGACGATCTTGTGATGACCGGAGCGGCCGGGCCGGGACGTAAGCCTTTGTAAGAGGATTCAGGTAGATGTGAGCCATACCATCTCGGACTTTGTATGTTAGTGTTAGCAAGTCAAATTTGATGTGTGCTGCTAGCGGTAGCCAGTGGAGCTCAATGAACAGAGGGGCGACATGTGCTCTTTTTGGCTGATTGAGGACCAGATGCGCCACTGCGTTCTGGACCATTTGAAGAGGTCTCACAGTACAGCCTGGAAGACCAGTTAAGCCCCCTTCAGACAGGCCATGAAAAACGGAAATGTTCAGGACTCTGTCCGTAAGACCTTTGTGTCTGAATACAAACATCCGGATAACCTTTTCCGTAATTAAACCGGACGACGCCCCTAGTAACAGGTCCGGACTTGTCACGGACAGGGTGGCTGCTTCAGACTGGTGAGGTCGAGTTCCGGACAGAGAGGAGGGGGAGGAGGAGGGGACCGGAGGACGCTGTGTGCACCTAGATAGCTCACTCCTGTAGCATGCAGCGAACCATGGCAGCACGCCTCCTACGTATCGTCACCTAGACGTGCGAATGAGCGCTGCACACCACTTCCGTGATCCTTTCAACCATTGAGCTTCATCATCCAGGTCTCTTATGCGTCTGTGTGTGCGCAGAATTATGCTTAACATAAGTCCGATCAGTGAGAGGATTTCTATCTCTTCGTCTGCCATATTTGACTGAATGGATTTGTTTGGGTAAATGACGCATGTATGCCTGCCGCACTATGTCTCCCCCCCCACCCCCACCCCCACCACTTCAGACATCTGGAACTTTTCCCTGCTGTGTGAAGGCAGCCGAAAGGACAAGTTCAGGTACAAAAGTGGTGTGTCTGAAAACACAGTTCTGGTTAAAAACCGGACTGAATTGTCCACACATATTCCAGAATGTCAATCTGAAAAGGGCTTTAGAAGGGTATTGCAGTAATCGAGGCAGGAGATGACAGTAGATTGCACCAGGAGCCGGGTGGCATGTTGTGTTAGGTATGGTCTGATCTTTCGTATGTTATACAGCGCAAAGCAGCATGAACGAGCAACAGACGCAACATGATCTTAAAAGGTCAGGTGTTCATCAATCACAACACCCAAATTTTGAACTGCCTTTGAAGGAGCCTGAGATAGGAAGTCATTTTGGATTATTGTGCTGTAGGGATGGTTTTGCTGGGATGACAAGTAGTTCAGTTTTAGAGAGGTTGAGTTGGAGATGGTGGGATTTCATCCATTTTGATATGTCAGAGAGACAGTTTGATATTCGTGCAGAGACAGTGTGGTCGTCCGGTGGAAATGACAGATAGAGCTGGGCGTCGTCTGCACAGCAATGGTAGGAGAAGCCATGTGATCGAATGATCTCACCCAGTGAGGTGGTGTATATGGCAAAGAGAAGAGGTCCTAGTACAGAGCCCTGGGGGACTCCTGTGGCAAGATGGTGCATGGTAGAGGATTGTCCAAGCCAAGATACACTGAATGATCATCCTGTGAGGTACGATTCAAACCAGGCGTGTGCTTTCTCTGTGATGCCCATGCTAGAGAGTGTGGACAAAAGGAAGCCATGGTTGACAGTGTCAAATGCAGCCAATCAGTTGAGTAGGATAAGCACTGAGGATTTGGCAGTCGCTCTAGCTTCTTTTAAGGATTCTGTCACTGCTAACAGAGCAGTTTCAGTGGAGTGGCCCTTTTTGAACCCAGATTGGTAAGGGTCAACCAGACAGTTTTGTGAGAGGTATTCTGTGATCTGCTTGAAAGCCACTTTTTCAATGATTTTGTACAGAAAAGGGAGGAGAGAGATAGGTCGGTAGTTCTCCACATGATTAGGAGGAAGAGATGGTTTTTATAACAGCGGTTTAACCTGAGCATGCTTGAGAGAGAGGCGTTGCCTGCTGGTGGTGGTCGGAGGGACTGGTGGCGCCAGTGCTCGGCAGCCTCGCCTCTGTCAGTGCGCCCCAGGGCAGCTGTGGCTACATTGTAGCTCATCCCCACCAGTGTGTGAATGTGTGTGTGAATGGGTGAATGACTGATTGTGTTGTAAAGCGCCTTGGGGGGTTCTAGGACTCTAGAAGGCGCTATATCAAATACAGGCCATTTACCATTTACTGGATGTCAGTGAAGCGTTGATCACATGTGTGACTGCTGCAGCTACTGTAGGAGCAATAGCTTGGAGCAGCTTAGTCAGAATGGAGTCAAGTGGGCATGTAGTAGGGCGGCTGCACGTGAGAAGCTTGGACACACAGTTCTCAGTGAGAGGGGAAAAAGAGGAAAATGAAGCAGTAGGGCTTGAGATGGTTGGGCTAGAAGGAGTTTGTGGCAGCGAATGCTCAGGAATGGCCAGTTGGGTAAACTGTTTGCTTATAGCTTCCACTTTGTCAGTGAAGAATGAGGCAAAGGTGTCAGCTGATAGATTGTTGGTAGGAGGTGGAGACAGAGGGTTGAGCAGAGTTTTGAATGTCGAAAATAGTTTCTGAGTCATTAGAGCTGAGAATTTTGTCAGTGTAGAAAGCTTTCTTTGCATCAGTGATGCTGGCAGAGAATGAGGACAGTAATTCCTGAAATTTCAATAGATCACCAGGATCTTTTCTTTTGTGCCATTTCCGTTCCGCAGCTCTAAGATTGGTGCGTAGAGACAGGAGGGTATCATTTTGCTAAGGGTGCGAATGAGAGGATCTAGCAGGTCTAGTGGCTAAATGGCACAAGTTGTTAAGACAAGAGAAGAGTGTGGAGCAGAGTGACTCGGTGGCATCATTCACTTCATAAGCAGAGAATGTGCTGGGAGATGGAAGAGTGGAGGCAACACGAGAGGAGAAGTGGTTGGGTGCCAGACTGCGGAGGTTGCGGCAGAATGAGACCATTGGGGAGGAAGCAGTGGACCTCCCTTGTAGAGTCGTGCTGAATTGGATTAAGTAATGATTGGAAAGATGCAGCGGTGTGACAGAGATTGTGTCTATGGCAGTTTTTGGTGAAAATGAGGTCAAGTGCTTTTCCAGCTTTGTGAGTTGGAGGACTTTGTACTAGTTTTAGATCAAATGATGACATTAGTGACAGGAAGCCTGATGAGCTGGGACTGTCCAGGTGAATATTCATGTCTCCAAGGACCATTGCGGGACAGTCGTGCTCAGGAATGGAGGAAAGCAGGGTTTCGAGTTCATCAAGAAAGTCTACGAGTTGACCTGGTTGGCGATATATGACTGGGCTGCATGGTGGCACAGTGGTTAGCACTGTTGCCTCGCAGCACGACGGTCGCAGGTTCCAAACTCGGCTGCAGCCTTTCTGCGTGTTCTCCCCATGCATGCGTGGGTTTCCTCCGGGTTCTCTGGTTTCCCCCACAGATCACAACATGCCCTATGGGTTATAAATTGTAAGTCACTTTGGATAAAAGCATCTGTGAAATGAATAAATATAAACATAAACATATGACAACCAAAAAGAATTTTTTCGGTACAGTTACCTGGATGGCATGGTATTCAAAGGAGTTGTATTTAGTGATGGATAGCAACTGACTGTATATCCATTTGTTGGAAATTAACATGCCCGTTCCACCACCTCGGCCAGATGCACGAGAAGTGTGGGAGAAAGTGTGGTTAACTGAGAGAGCAGATGGGGTAGCATTGTCACATGGTTTGATCCAGGTCTCAGTGAGTCAGTGCATCGAGTAACAGGTGGTTTGCATATGCGGTACTGAAGTCAGCTTTGTTTACAGCTGATTGGCAGTTCCAAAGTCCCATAGACAGGTGGATGTCTTCGGGGGGAGTTGGTTTTAGCGAGCGGAGGTTTTGAAGGTTGCGAAAGCGGTTTGCTGTGTGTGACCTTCCTCTGAAGCCAGCGACCACAGGTATAGGATAATGGCACATTTTGCAAGGTGTCGATTGAGCAGCATCAGGGTCAAGCTTGTTTGCTCTGTGGACACGCGCAGGTAGACACGTATGTCTTTACCCCGGAGTGTCTTACACCGGAGGGGCTGAGACACAAGGGCTGACGCTTCCGCTGACGCTTCAGTTATGCCAGCAAATTTATGCTGTGCTACTATTTGGAAACAGGTGTTCATGCAGCAGCTGATTGCAATGGTCAAGACCTAGATCACCTGATGAGTGTTTTCAGGGAGGGGAGAAACAGCTCGTTCACGGCCGCTGATTGCACTTATTGTTTTCAGTTGGCCCAAAATGGGCCACAGAATGTTGACTTACACAATACCTAGAGGGTTAGCCAATCCAAAATGCTCCCTTTGTCAGGGCAGAAGTGGGTTTGTAATGAACAGAACAGTCAACAACTGCACAGCATACGTAGACTTCCAGATGCTCCAGCTTGTGTCTCATCTTGGCTACAATGGGCCACCGGTTTGGCTTGCAAAGTGTATGCCTTAAGAACTAGAAGGATTCATTTTCACTGCCACTGTTGATTATAGCTCAGGGAGGTGAGTCAGAACAATGGTCTTTGTTTTGCCAGTCTGAAGATAAAAATATAAGAATGATTGCCTGAGATAAACCAGTCAACAGTAATAATGTTTTGCTTTGCTAACAAGATCATTTTTACATGGTTTTCTGCAAAATGTAATAAACAGAGAAAGAATTAAAATAGTATTCATGTATTTCCAAGAGTCCTGCAGGCGGGAGACCTGGGAATGTTAAATAGAAGGCATTTTTAACCCAGTTTACCTAGAATTAAAAGCTTTCATAAGACTGGCCACATTCTTAAAAACCTTAAGTGGCAGGTTGCTATGAATAACACATAGCACCATACAGGTTTTTGTTTAGCTGCTGCTGATTAGTCAGCATAACATTTAAAGCTTAAGTTAATTCACAAATATGAACATGCAAACATAAATTAGACTTCCACAAGAGAAAAAAATCATGCTGTTGAGGCTGAGATGGAAGCTGGAAAACAGCTTTACGAGGCTAAGTGCTGCAGTTTTACGTCCAGTGCTTCATGCTGTGCACAACAAGCCAAAGTTACTCACATGGAACAACCAAGTCACCCCACAGAGCCAGCTGCTTGTGTAGGCACAACAGTTTTCGCTTTCAAATTACATTTCCAATTACATAACCATTCAAGCAAACACATGAGTGATGCACTCACAAGCAGACATACACACCGATAACAGGGTGATGAAGAGACAGACAAAGGGCGGAGATGAGGAAGGAATAAGTGGTGGTGAAGAACTCTGGAAAAATATTTACAACATAAAAGCTCTTGGCTCTCTCTGGAGTGTGGGCAAAATGGTGTTAATGTTAAAAACGGACCACATTATGAAAATAGCTACCACTAGCTCCAACCCTCAATGCTCCTCCCCCTTTCCACACTGAGGTGACATGCGCTGCTTCATTGTGGCTGCAGGAACTGAAGTAGGGATAGTCCCAACCTACCACCCCACCAAGTTGACACTTATGTTGTGTTGTCTGAAGTCTGTTGCATATCTGTCAGAGGTGGGGTTTTTTTGCAGAGCAAAGCTGCCCTCCTGGTGGGAGGGTAGCTCTGAAGTGCATTTTTCCCTCCACCTGAACCAATCCTCATGTAACCCCTCTTACCTCTATTAAGGTAGCGCGACTCAGGGTTGCGAATGACCACAGTCACCAATTCTTGTCATGTGTCTTGCCCATGTATGTCTGATCTCTGAATTGTGTGTACTGAAACTCTAATTTCCCTCTGGGATTAATAAAGTATCTTTGATTTGATTGATTTGAAAGCAGGAAACGCAGGCGGTGGCAAGCAGTTTTACCATTTAATCAGCAATCGGACCTCTCTGTAGTTCTTTTTTTTATAGCAAGTTGCAAATTGAACAGAAACATGTTGCACTAAGTTTCTACAGAATAAAGACAGGGCAAAGTTATTTGTCTTTTCTTTGTGCTGATCCAAAATAACAATCCGATCCCTGACTGAAAATCGCGATCTGATCCGAACCGTGAAGTTTTTGATCTGTTGCTCCACTAAATGACAAGAACGAAAACTCTAAAGGCAACAAAAACTAAAATAATACAAATTTTGCCTTTTTTTACTCAGATACAAGCAAAAGAGTAGAAATTGATGATACTGCACATAATTTCTGTCAACATAACATCTGATCAACATAAGCTGGAGAACACAATTCTTGTGCACATACCGTATGTCATGAAAGTGAATGAATACCTTTATAATTCTTACAAGGATTTAATAGTGATTTAGGTTGATTTTTTCCTAAGAGACCTGATGATCCCGTCTGCATTTCTGCAGGTCTCCAGAGGTTTACTGATGTAGAAAACTGTCATTTATTGGAGGGAGTACACTGTCCGAACCTCACACCTGACTATGGATGGTTTATAAGGGGTGTAAAACCGGACACATCCTCTTATCTCAGGTATAAATGTGTGTCTCAGTATGTGTGTAGTTCAGGACCCAAACACCTGCTCGGTGTGACCTTTAAACTTCTGCTGAAACCTGGTGAAATCGACAGCATTTATCAGACCAGCCAAGAGTATGTTTGAAATATGATTGATAACTCTGAGTTTCACATGCAGGCTGAACATGAAGTACCCCCCTATCATTTCCTGCATTGGCCCCTGATAGTAAATAGACGGGGAAACGCCACACAGGTCTGCATCACACAGAAAATTAGTGCTGATGGACTCAGCCATCTTGGTCCACAACTGGGGAAAGCTGTTGTAAATTTAGCGTCCAGGGTTAGGGTCACGGCAGAGTATGTTTCAGCTAGTAGAAGCTAATCATTAGCATTAGCCAATCGCCAATCAGAGGCAAGATATTTGAATATCAGGAAAAAGGTTTCCAAATCCTACCGTCTTCTGCAAACCCTCTCCTGTGGCTAACTTCTACTTCTTGAAACAGAAACGCCAGAGCATTTTTACCACAGAGATCGACTCACAAAGCATTCATTTATACGAGAAACCACTCCAAATGTGTTAAAAAATGAGTGAACTTGGTCTCTAAGACTTTCTTGTGGTAATTTCCCTAGTTTGTGACTGACTCCATTAGAGCACTTACTGTCAGAACAGAAGTCATCAATTATAGTATTATTACAGCAATTAAATTATTGTTTTTGTCCTTTTGCTGAGTCTCACAGTGTGAGCTTTTATGGTCAACACTAACTGGTGTTAAAAGAGTATAAAGTTAATTCATTAGAATAACTTTATTTCCTTATTTTGAGAAACTTTGACATACTCTAAACAGATGTTGTGTTTGCTGCAGCTGGAACACCGCTAACAGATGAGCGAGGAATGTATTCCTCATTTTATATGCAGCAGCCTGAAGCAGACAAGATGACTGACATGCATTTATTATCAGTGGAAAACTACAACAACCAAAACATAATAATAATACACTTTTTAGGCTGCAACGGACACTTTTAGTGTTGAGACACAACATTTTCAGCCTGGAACTGAGCTTCATGAGGCTAAATAAATCTTCTTTATAGCCAGTGGAACACTGGGTTTCTTCAGATTTGATTTAAAATGTAATGAGGAGAGAAAAGGTCTGACTAACATGTAGCCAAAACCATCCAGCTGAACGCCAGCTTCAGGGAAACCAATCCTGTCTGAGGGGATGGAGAAAGGTAGAGCACCTTACATTTTAGATATACTCAGAAAGAATCTTTGAACTATAATATTTGAATAGCTCAGAACCAGACCCATCTGTGATTTTACATGTCCATTCAGCTTATTCCCACTTTTGGTTTCACACTACATTGGTGGCCTTGTAGTGACAGAGGTTGTCTGTTTTCCTTTCAGTGCGTTGCTTGGTGTGTGAGGTGAGACTAGGCTGTTTTACATCTCCAGCTGATGATCCAACACACACCACCTGCTGGTGAAGCGATGATGTCAGCCTAAAAACATCACAAACAGGCCAGATCCTGCTGCCTCTCCTTTTCTCTTCTTCACTTCTCTCATATTCGCTACTGCCATTAGGCTGCTCTGATGTTCTTCAACATAAATAAACTCATATTTTTCTTCCTCTATTTTAACTTGTTCTCCATTCCACGATGACAGCCAAAATCTTTTTTTTAACAATCAGGGATTTTCACACTTTCCTAATGTCCCTCTCTCATGTTTTTAGCCCTAGGGGCAGGAAAAAGCGAGCTCTTCCTCCACTTAAGAGGGAAAAGGGTCAAGTTGAATCAGGCACTGACAGGACTAAGCCTCTGCCCTCGGATGCATCTACAGCAGACGTGTCGCTGCAGCAAAGGTAAAACCCTCCTTCACCATAATGGAAAGCTAAAAATAAGCAATTCCACCTGAAGAACATAAAATACAGCATCAGTAGAAAGTTACCTGTAACCAGTAACCAGTAACCTGTAGCTATCTGCCTTTTTTACAAACACACATAAACTGACACGTTGCTGAACATCAAAAGGAACTCCGCCATCCTGAGGGCATGATTTTTCCTCTCTTTTATCCTCACACCCACCCTTCATTCCCACCATGCAGACAACAAGAACCAGAACAAGATCAGCATTTAAGATCAGGATGCAAATTGCCCTTTGTTGGTGTTTAAACCTGAGAGGTGTTTACACAACATGGCACATTACACATACATGCTCAAACACATATGCATACTGAAACAGAGGAGAGGAACAGAGAAAACGAGGGAATGGATAAGTAGGCGACTAAAGCCCGGATCACACTGTGCGAGTTTTGGCCAACTCCCTGTCCTGAGCAGAATCGTGACAGAAGATGGTCAACGGCAGGGTGATTTGCATATATATGCACCATGCTGTGAACGTCCAGTGTGACTGGCTCTGCGACAGCTTTCTGAGCCGTCTCACAACCAAATCAGCCTCAAAAAGTTTTCAAGCACTGCTTGAAAACCTACGACTACTGCCTGCAACCGACCAATGAATACACACCTTTGGGACGCCGCAGCAGCAAGACTCCGCCTCTCTGAGCTTTGGTTTCAATTCATGTTGGAAATGCAGATTATAAACTACACACCAGTTTTTATTTCTGCTAATAGCCCAAGTTAAACCGCAGTTATACTAAAATAATTAACCTACATTTGTAGACCATCAGAAAAACTGTGAAAACTGTGATTCTGGGATCTGTGAGAGCTGAGAGGAGATGAGCTCACCAACACAAAAACATGAGATCCCTTTTCTGTTGGTGTAAATCTCTCATTCAACTGATGAGGATGGTTCAGTAGCGTTTTGTTGCAGAGAGAGAGGATACTCTGCTCTGTGACAGCGGGTGTGAAGCGCTCACGAAGCAGAGCTGCGGAGTACACGGTGAGACGGAATTCACGGCAAAAGTTTAGATATTGCAGCAATCTGTGACAGATTACTTCTCTGTAGGTTAGAGGGTTTTTATTGACTAAGGAGGATCAGAAGGATGAATGTCCAACAGACAGTTCAGCTGTTTATCTGGAAGACGGGAAAAGGAGACCCGCAGCCAGAGTCTGAGGCCAAAGCGAGGCTTTTTAAAACGATGCTTCCTCTTTGAGGAGGATGAGCTGGGTCATGAGCATTAACGGCGACGCTTTATTTTATCTTTTCAGATATGGTTTGGTTAGTGGTCTGCTGACGTATGCTTTCAGGAAGTGCACTCATGATGTTGCGTTTCCTTCAGGAGCGAGTTGTTGTGCGGTCTGCCTCACCGTATGTTCCACCTTTCTGGAATTCTCACAGTGTGACATGAACGATCCTGTGCAACGGCCAAAAATTGCAGAGAGTGATTCGGGCATAAAAGGATGGAATTGGAGGAGACAATAATACATTTTATTTCAACAGCGCCTTTCTGAACACTCAAGGACACTTTACAGACAGAGATAAAATACACAACAATAAAAGATAAAACAGCATAAAACAAACAGAGAGATTGGAGCAAAGAGAGTAACTATTGGAATGCTAGACGGAACAGGTGGGTTTTGAGTCTGGCTTTAAAGAGAGTGAGGGAACCAATGTTACGGAGGTCAGGAGGGAGGGAGTTCCAGAGGTGGGGAGCAGAGCATCTGAAGGCCCTGCTCCCCAGAGTGACCAGACGGAAAGGTGGGACAGAGAGGCGGATGGAGGAGGAGGACCTGAGGGAACGGGTGGAGGTTGAAGGATGAAGGAGGTCTGAGAGGTACGGGGGAGCTAGGTTATGGATGGCTTTGAATGTATATAGCAGAATTTTGAATTGGATTCTGGAAGTGACTGGGAGCCAGTGGAGCTGCTGAAGAACAGGGGTGATGTGGTGGAAGGAGGGAGTTCTGGAAATGATGCGGGCTGCCGAGTTCTGGAGAAGTTGGAGTTTATGGAGGGATTTGTGAGGAAGACCGAAGAGAAGAGCGTTGCAGTAGTCAATACGGGAAGTGATGAGGCTGTGGACAAGGATGGCGACCGAGTGAGTAGTGAGTGAGATGGCTTCTGATGACCTGATAAAACTTGATTTTGTGTATGAATGTATCTTTGTGTATGTGTGTTGAAAGCTCATTCAACAGCACTTACAGCAATGAGGTAATGGTGCTTTGGGTGCTTGCAGGGAGCTGACATTTGACAGATAAAAGGCCTGCTCAACTCCAAAGAGATAGCTTCATCCTCCACAGAGTTTAGACCAGTGTGAGGTTGAGCAACTGAGTAGCACCTTAAAATAATATGACATTTATTTCATTTTATTTTGGATATTCTGGCAAACATCTCTTGGTGGCTTCTCTAAAGTGACTGAGCCGTGATTGGAATCATTCAAAAACAATGTATGGGGCTCCAGAAGGAAGAAGTTGTTTAACAGCGCTAGCAAATGATGTTGCCTGTACCTAAACAGGTGAGGCGTCCAATAAAAGCTGTATTTAAACTGATCCAATCACAAATGTTTTAACCGAAAAGCTTTAACAAAACCAAAAGTGACAAAGAGGAAATGAAAGCCTATAAAAAGCACGTAGTACTTCAGTTGGTCTAAAGTTTTCAGAAGTATGTTTTAGAGTTTTTTATCAATTTGGAATTTCATCTAAATTAATTCTGCTGATTTCTTTTCGACAAGTTGTTAATCCTTAAAACAAACCTTCCTTTGTGCACACTCTATCCATGCCCTGTGGATAAGTAACCAACCATGTTTTGTAACTTGAACAGTAACATAATGGTATCCGAATACCTGCAACTTACACTCTATGAACACCACACACTCGCAGAGCATCAAAATGTGCTGAGCACATCTAATCTAAATGAAACTCAAACGGAGTGACATCGAGAGGGTCATGGGAGAATTAACACACTATATCAGGACTGTTGTCTGTGCCTGCACACTGAAACCTGTCGCAGTAGCATAGACAAAGCAGACGTGGTGTATACAATAGGAGGCCTTGGGGCAAACCAGGCACTAGGTGTGGTGGTGGTCAGCATGTGGGTTGTGCTTTGGGCCTGACGGAGCTACCAACATCATGTTCTACATGTTCTCAGATGGGCTCTACACTGTTAATATTTTATATCTTGCACCATTTCTGCACAAAGGTAAGTAAAAGCCTATGCTCAAGTGCAAAAACACAAACAGATGCAGACTCACATAAAGAGCACTGATGTTATAAACATCTGAAAGGACAGAGATGAATCACAGATAGCTGGAAAACTGTCCTGTATGCACTCAGGGGTAAAAAGGCCTCTAAACACCAACATGCTTCACTACTCTTGGAAGGATTTAACAGGAAAACAGATGGAATAGAGGACAAAGAAGGAAAAGACGTGGAAAATGCTTTGGAAGAGGAAACAAAAGCAACATTTTCCAGTTATTTGTGGAGTTAAGTGTGTGTTTAGATGTGAGGCCCTGTGTGTGACAAAACATTTAGTCAAACACCAACTTCCTATAAATGATGTGCTGTTGCATGTGTATTCTGTGATGTATGGGTGTAAGGTTGAGCTGTTTGAGCAGAATAAAGAAGGGACACTGGAGGAGGTCAGACCACTGGTGAGTTAGCCCTCTGTGGTGGGGATGGTGGAGGCTCAGTGAGGCCTGCAGCTCTCCTGTGGTGACTGACCTCACCGCCTGGCCCCTGGCATTGTGGCAGCGGCACAAAGCCATGCAGGGGGACACAGTGAAGACTGAACATGATTGTGGGGGGAGGGACTGATGTAGTGTGGATGTAGACGTGAATGAGCCTGTATAACTGAGAGAACGGAAACGACGGCAACAACAAAAAGAGGAAAGATGGAGTGTACTGAGTTAGTAAATAGAAGACCATCAGGCTCTCAGGAAATGCAGGGACGGGAGCACAGAGTCGATAAGGGAACAGGAAACTGAATCTACACTCAAATAGACTCCAAACTAACCTACTATTTTATTGCAGCCCACTGCTGTTATTACCCAGCTAAATAACCACACTACCTTTCCATCTTAGCACAGAAAGGAGAGAAAAACACGAGCCACACTACGCGCTCAGTTTGAATCGATGTACTTTGTTTCCCCTCCTTAAGATTCTACAGGGGATGTTTAGACGAAGTAATAAACCTTAAGCTTACCTGTTTTATGTGTGTGAGCCAAAAACACCCCCTAGGGGCTGCCATGAGGTAACAACATTCTGTCACATTTTATGTTTACGCATTTAGCAGAAGCTTCTGCCCAACGTGACGGACAAATCAGATTTGAGAAGGTTCACATGTCCGTGTTAAGTAATTTGCCTCCAGTTAGTGTTAGTGAGCGGCCGTGGTGATGATCTGATTAGGCTGCAGAGTCCACTATCTCACCTTTTGCCCTCTCTAATGAGGCCATCACACAAGACAAATCTCACCCTGCTAATTGTTGCTAATGCCTGTAACATTTCTATCACTGACTGGTGTCCTTAATATTCTGTCTGCATTTTTCAAGCCTGCATCACACACAGAGCATCAGGACACCAAAGATGGCCCCTGTCAATCGGCAGGGCCATAGTGGGGAAGGTGCAGAGGTCAGGGTTTAAGGGTCGGGGTCAACTAATCAGTCACTTCATCAACTTATTACTCAGCCTGTTAATTAGAGGATTAAAGCAGGTTGGATGAAGAAAGCACCACCACTTCATCATTTAACTTAAGTTATGTGGTATTATCTGATTTGTGTGACCGTGTTTTACCATACATCAAATAGAAGCATCCAGTGTTAGTTTTGAAGCCATGTAAACAGACGGCAATGATCTTTTAAACCTTGCAAACTGCCCTGACAGCTCTAAAAATGGGATTAACAGGAAAACAAGTTTATCTTCATCTAGGCAGTTCAAATAGGTGCCCAGGGAGAGTGTGTGTGTACTGTCCCCCAGAAGAGCGGTTTGTGGTATGAGGGCGTTAGAATAATGCAGGCAGACACCTTGGTGAGTTTCTGTGTCTACTTGTTGCTTTCACAATAAAAACGCCGCAGCTCATCAAAGCCATTTAAACGCTGACAAGTAGACAGATTTTAGCACCTACACAGTTTAGTTCTATCTGATGTCTCCATTCATATCTCTAACAGTAGGAAGTTAGATAAAACCTTTTAAATCCGTGTTTATGAAGGCGATAGTGTCTCTTCTGACTATATCAAACTAATCTCAAAATCTTTTCCACCTGGGGAAGTGGTGAAAAGATAGACTGGTAAATGAGGGTGTGCCTGACAAACAGGCTGAATCTGCTGTATAATGAGATTGGTACAGACCTTTTTTGCACTGCACCCTTTCACTGAAGCAATGTTCACTTGAGAACTAGATTTGTTCCATTTGTTAAACTGCTTGGAACGCTATAGGCAGCAGGTTGCCGTGGTTCTGATCGTAACGCGTCACTGATTTGTGGGACACTTTTCTCGAGGGACGTGGATGCTGTGCTGTAGGAATGTTTTCAGCTGGTACTGCTGCCACTTTGCAACATCTGTTATGATGTGTAACCATGCCAGCAGGGATGTTGTTTACAAGTGAAAGCAGCTGAATGAGTTTTCCAAAGCCCAAGTAATGCCTGCAATAAGACCTCAAAACTTGAGCAGTGCACAAGCAGACATGATGGATTTGAGGCAGGAATGGAAGAAGTTTAACTTTCTTTTCTCAACTGTTATCAGAAGCTTAAGGCTAAAAGATGTAAACGCCCAAAGAGGCAAGAATATTGGGAATGCAGTATTAAGTGTTCTACTGCAGTAGTATTTACCCAAGCTTCAGGCCTAGTCCACACGTAGCCGGGGTTTTTTAAAACTAATATCCGCCCCTCCAAAAACTTGCATCCACACCACCTCGTTTTAAAAAAAAAACTCTGTCCACACGTACCCGGATAAATACGTTGTTAAGGACATGCCAGACCTGTAGGCGGCAGTACTTCCCCCGTTTTTAACCTCGTCCTTCGTCTGTGGTCTTCCACAAGGAGCAGTAATTCCGCTTGCAAAAACAAACAAGCAGAAAGCGCTTGGACAATTAAAGCGAGCGCAGCTCTGAGGGCATCCATGCTGTCGGCTAGTGTAAACACAGGTCGCACACGTGATGTCAGCATTTTTTTGTCGCGGAAAGTGACATTGCGGACCTTAAAACTCCGGTTTTGTCCGTCCACACGCAGACACCCAAAACGGAGAAAACGCAGATCTTCACTTTGGCCGGAGTTTTTAAAAAGATCCGTTTTCGTGTGAAAAAACTCCGTTTTCGTGTGGATGACAGGCCAAAACGTAGGAAAATATCTACGTTTTGGCAGATCCCCGGCTACGTGTGGACAGGGCCTCAGACTACACAATCAAACAAACACTGTCAACAGAAGAATGACTTTGCTAACACACAGGGGATTTCAGGACAAACAGCATCTCTGTAGACACAACCATGAACCGTTAGCTACGAGTTTCCATCCACATCTGTAGAGAGACTTCACCTGATGAAAGTGATGCCATCTGCTTAGTTTTAGCCAGGCCACAAAATCTACCTAAAGCCAATCAAATATCTCTGGAGATTTCAGCTAAGGCTCAGTCTCTAATGTTTCCCACATTCTGTTCATGACGTTGTCGTTAATAGATCAAAATAGCAGAAGGTCCATTCTACTTCAGAGCTCAATGAGTCCATTTTGAGATAGGAAGGGTAAATGGCATCTTTGTTGCCTTCATTAAAATAAATGTCTTGTTATGAGGTAAGTGGTGGGCGACGGTGGCACAGGAGTTAAGTGCTCACCCCGTAATCGGAAGGTTGCAGGTTCGAGCCCCACTCAGTCTGTTGCTGTCGTTGTGTCCTTGGGCAAGACACTTAACCCACGTTGCCTGCTGGTGGTGGTCGGAGGGACCGGTGGCGCCAGTGCTCGGCAGCCTCGCCTCTGTCAGTGCGCCCCAGGGCAGCTGTGGCTACATTGTAGCTCATCCCCACCAGTGTGTGAATGTGTGTGTGAATGGGTGAATGACTGATTGTGTTGTAAAGCGCCTTGGGGGGTTCCAGGACTCTAGAAGGCGCTATATCAAATACAGGTCATTTACCATTTACCATTTAAAAGTACAGTTTTGTATTTTACAATGCCACAATAATGCCAATATCATCATGAATACTTATTTTTGTTTTTAACAGATTGCAATACATCTGAGTCTGAAAATGAAACCATAGCTTCACAAAAATGTGTTTCATTGAAATTTGTAAGACAGAAAAATGTGTGAAGGTTTTATTTCGAGCAGCTGAGGAGATGTCAACAGAATACACACAGACACACACGGCTGGTGGAGCTCAAAAACATTCAGGCCATAAAGTTTGACATATGGAATGGTGAGTTAATCAAAGGCTCCACACTCCCAGCTGG
Source organism: Nothobranchius furzeri (assembly GCF_043380555.1). Taxonomy (NCBI): domain Eukaryota; kingdom Metazoa; phylum Chordata; class Actinopteri; order Cyprinodontiformes; family Nothobranchiidae; genus Nothobranchius; species Nothobranchius furzeri. Next base: position 57,445,284 of record NC_091752.1, read on the forward strand.
AGCAGACACACTGGGAAAACACTTTGACATGCATACTTGAGAATGCTCCACTAGAGTGTGTGTGTGTGTGTGTGTGTGTGTGTGTGTGTGTGTGCGTGCGTGCGTGCGTGCGTGCGTGCGTGCGTGCGCGTGTGTGTGTGTGTGTGTGTGCGCGCGCGCGAGCGTGAGCATGTTTCTCCTGATAATGACTTTCCTCTCTGTGCTGGCAGAATTGGTGTGCCAGGTTAATGTTTTCATTTTTATCCTCTAGTATGAATGAATGACTTTCTAAAATACAAACTTAAAAGGATTCCTTAAACTATTTCTAGTTTCTTCCAACCTAGAGTGAGCAATAATTTCATCATTGATCTATCAATCGTTGTTTCCATGACAATATCACGACTACCAAATATAAATTTAGAAGGAAGGTTTTCCATCTTGTTACTTGGAATTCCATTTCTCCCACATGCCTCTAATGCATCACAGGCTCACACAGCAAACTTGACTAAAACGCTAGCAAGATTTCAGAGACGACCTTTTCAAAGGTTTGTTTATAGACAGATCATCTGGGCGTGGTTTGTGTTTTAGAATGGAGATCTTGAACAAATGCATTTGAACTAAGATTGTTTTTCACACAGATGAGCGACAGCTTCACAGCATGCCAACACACATGTGTAAGTGATAGGGTGGTTCAGAACTGCCCTAGCTCTTTAAAACTAAACATTATTCATTTATAAAAGAATTCCAGCGTGGACTTTTGTTGATGAATGGCCTAATGAAAGGGTGATCAACTAAATTACTACGCTAAACTTTGCTGTGTGTGGTTACTATTTTAATAGAAATTAAATATGCAAATAACTGATGACTTGATGGGTAATATTTTGTGAACTAATGTCCGAGGATTTTTGTACAAAGGAAGTCTGATCATTTTTTTTAGAATGGCTTTAGTAATCTCCCACACAAGCGTTTGGGTTTGCTTTAGTAATTCTGTTTGCAAATTAGTTTCCTGGCTTTAAACTGCTCAGCCAGATTGCACAGTAGTAATTTATACATTTATGTTGTTTTACCATCGTGATGAAGTGAGGGTTACACCTTTGAGTTTGTGCTAGCCTAGTGTTAAATGTTAACATGTGTTCAGGAGGTAACAGAAAGACCCAATCGCCCAGCCCTTCTTCCAACAAACACTGAACTACTGCAGCAAACATTTTAAAAACAAACCCTTTCTTGGCTGTGTTTTAGTCATCCACTTGTCCAAAAATGCCCTAAGTTCCACCTCACTCTTTTCTGTAATAAGCACAGTCATATCATCAATATCTACAGCAGAAAACCTATTTTTACTGCTGACAAGTACCCAATAAAACGAAATGTACCATAAAAAGTTGATATTTAGGTGTCAGAGAAATATTTCCTTATAAATAGTGAAACTTTAAATCCTTCTGAGTCATGTGGTTTTAGCTATAAATGATGACAAAGGAAAACGACTAATTTCGCATCACAAAAATAAAACCAACTAAAAATTTCTAATATTTTTCAAAACTCCTAAATAAACAGGAAACAAGACTAGCTTTGTTAAGCTTAAGAAACATACGTACATTGCTCAAAAGGCCAGCCTTGTCTCCTTAGATTCCTAGAAAACTGGCAAAGTATGTTAAGAAGATAAGATAGCTTGTGAATTAGAAGCAGTGTGAGACCGGATACACAACAAGAAGAGACCACAGAAAGAAGGTGAGAGCTGAAAAGAGAGCAGGGAGACAAAGAGGCCTTCATTGCTTTTAATCTTGCTCCTTACTGAAGAGGATGATAGTATAATATAGTGCTAATGAGGGAACAAATGTGTGGTGCTCAGATTACATAAGTGCTGAGTGACTAATCACTCAACACACACACACACACACACACACACACACACACACACACACACACACACACACACACACACACACACACACACACACACACACACACACACACACACACACACACACACACACACACACATGTCTACAGATTTGCACTGCAGGTTAAACTAGAGACGTAGTCTGATGATGGTGGTTTTAAAAGGAAAGTGAAAACTAGGCTTAAAGTTTACTTTGATATGGGATGTTGATTTATTCTCTTCATGATGAGAAGTTCCAACTGTCACAAGCTTCTGATACCATATTCATTAGAACATCTGAGGAGCCAAAGAGCCAGCTGCTTGCAGAGAGAGAGGAGAGCAAAAATGAAAGGCTGAGAGGGGGCTGTGCGCTCATCCTCCATCTGCTCATCTGCGTCAGTCCAAGGAAGTTCTGGCTCATCCAGAGAACGCTGGTGTACTTTAATCAATAATGTCAACATCCAAAGGTATAAACACAATGAGTTGTTTACCACTTTGAAGTCGAGTTGAGTTTCATATTTATCCAGGTATTAAAAGTTATAGTGAGTCACATAAAAGTCTTTTATAAAACCTGTTGAGACAGATGTGCATTTTTTACGTAAATCAGCCTGTTTTGACTGTGAAGGCACTCACCTGCCATCCAACCAGTGAGACCCTCGGCAAAAGCTACAAATATCAGAAAATGTCAGCTGTTTGATTACATCCACTTGCCTTTATCGATGGTCCGTAACACTCAGACGAGTACGCTGATTCAACAAAGATCGTTTTATTTAAGATGACATCTACTGGAGCTGTGCCCTGAGTGGGTATCAAGTTCATGCCCAACTCCACTCCTAGCCATCTAAATCAGCTGTAGGAAGTGGAAGGCCTTTCATGATGTAATCTGAACATAGGATCGATTCAAGAATGTGAAGATTGGACACTTGGAGTTATCGTTAGTCTGCTGGTAAAATTCATCCGTCCATAATTTACATCTATTTGTGTTGTTTTCTGTAGCTGACTACATTATATCAATCCATCCATCCATCTATTCATCCATCCATCCACCTATCTATTCATGCATTCATCCATCCATCTGTCCATCCACCTATCCATTCATGCATCCATCCATCCATCTACCTATCCATTCGTTCATCCATCCACCTATCCATTCATCCATTCACCTATCCATTAATGAATCCATCCATCCATCTACCTATCCATCCATTCATCCATCCACCTATCCATTCATCCATTCACCTATCCATTCATGCATCCATCCATCCATACATACACCTATCCAACCATCCATCCACCCATCCATCCACCCATCCAACCATCCATCCACCCATCCATCTACCTATTTATCTATCTACCTATCCATCTGTCGATCCATCCATCCATCCATCTATTTATCCATCCACATATCCACCCATCCAGCCACCTATCCATCCATCTACCTATCCACCCATCCATCCACCTGTCCATCCATCCATCCATCCATACACCTGTCAATTCATCCATTCATCCATACACCTATCCAACCATCCAACCATCCATCCACCTATTTATCTATCCACCTTTCCATCTGTCCATCTATCTATCCATCCACCTATCAATCAGTCCATCCATCCATTCATCCATCTACCTATCCACCCACCCATCCACCTGTCCATCCATCCATCCATCCATCCATCCATCCCTCCACCTATCCATTCATGCATCCATCCATCCATCCATCCATTCATCCACCTGTCAATTCATCCATTCATCCATACACCTATCCAACCATCCATCCACCCATCCATCTATCTTTTTATCTATCCACCATTCCATCTGTCCATCCATCCAACCATCCACCTATCAATCTATCCATCCATCCATCCATCCATTCATCCATCCACCTATCCACCCATCCAGCCACCTATCCATCCATCCATCCATCCATCCATCCACCAATCCATCCATCCATCCATCCACCCACCCACCCACCCACCCACCCATCCATCCATCCATCCATCCATCCATCCATCCATCCATCCATCCATCCATCCATCCTTTCACATATCCATCAATCCACCCATCCAACTCATTCCTAAGCTGATGTCGCTGAGATATAATGATATATCTCCATCACTGGATCTGTCCTGTAGTTTCCTTCTACTTCTTTTACAAAAAGCCCAAGAGCGGTCCATAATTCCAGCAAAGATTTTCCTGATTTTCTCTTGATGAAACCCTAAGGCCCTGACAACAGCATGTTCACACACAAATCCCATAAGGAATTTTTGTGTGTGCAACATCAATGTAGATGCTAACTGTGCATGGTGTGACAAGCAACCAAGAAAGCCTGTCCAATTAAATCTATATCATGCATGGTTTCAAGAGTTGATGACAACAGCATTACACAGCCTGGCATGGCAAAAAGCTTTGAGTATATTAAAACCTGATGGCTTATCGTCTGTTGTCAGGTATTTTTTGTGATACATGAAATCTGCCACATCAGCCACCCAAGTATGTGGTTTTGCAAACTGTCTGCATCTATCACATGCTGTGACCAGCTCAAGGCTCATTCAGAGGCAGTGACATGCAATCAGAGGACTGCTCGCCTGTGCCAAGGGAGCATTGCATACTGTCAGCTGACAAAAGATTGGAAAAACCATGTTTTAGGTTTGGCCCGTGGAGGCTCTAGCCAACAGGAAAGCTCCAGTGTTTTCCTCTCCATGGAGGATAATGGATTCGCCCCGCCAATGAAACACTATTCCGACTGGCAGACAGACCCGCCAGCCACCTGAGAGTCTTTCCCACAATACCCCATCCACAGTCGGAGCTAGACTCAGCCATCACTGGAAATCTGGGGCAGATGTCAGAATGAAGAGAGGATGACTGAAGAAAGAAGGAATCTAAAAATGCAAGCAGATGCTTTTTAAAAAAAGAGGAATAGAAGAAACCGTCTTGAAAGATATTTACATAATTGTTTATTTCTGAGCTGTCTGTACATTACCACCCATTTCTAAATGTGCAACAGAATACGACTGTTCTCCGGGGTTACTATAGAAACCAGCAAAATACACAAACACACCCAGTTACCCCTTTCCCACCCCTAAACTTCTTTTCTACCACCTCTGCCCGTGTTCGGGCCCTCTCTTGGTGCCTCCCTAGACTCCAACACTGGCACACAGCGACAATGAGGGCAATAAAGTGGCCACAATAATCATAAGAGAATTTTACCACCTTATAAAGCACATATTGAAGTTCCTTGTATTATAAATCATTTAGGCTTCTTATAGAATATCACATGGCTTTGTACCTTCTCTCGTTGTCGTCCAGATGAGCAAACAGCACATTCTTAGATATGGCCTTAGCCAAGGCAGTCATGGTCTTGTAGTCTTTAGGAATCACCTGTGTAGACAAAGAAGTGATCACAGTGAAGAGGGCACAAAGTGCAGGTGGACACATGAAATAAACCCACACAAACGCATAATATAGCGGACATCAAAAGCAGGACATATTGAGTAATTAAAGAGCAGTACATTGGCAAACCCTGAAAGAAACATGCCACATGAGCATCTGTATATTTTAGGGAATGCCCATCTGTTCAAGGATAACACCAACAAAAAATAATCTCACCGACCATAAAAATTCACAAGAACCCTGAAATCATTCATAAAACATGCATTTTCATGTCTCCGACTGTGGTGTGTGTTCATGGAAACATCTCAACCCACAAGAAAGCAGCTGAAGGCAGAAGGCTGTCTTTATGAGTCCTTGAAGACAATTTACCCTCATTTGAACGCAGCACAGAAAAGGCAAATAATAATGAAAAGATAAAGGAGAAGAGTGTTTTATAAAAGCCATATCTGTAAAAAGAAACAGCGAGAAGGAGTTTGCGATCTTGTGCCTCATTCTGGGAGAAGGGGGGAGTTTAGGCTGTAATTAAGTTAAGGCAACAGATGTCTCCACATGAAGACAACCACACTGCACAGTGTACAATATGCACACAGATGCACGCACAGCCACATCACATATAAATGAGGAAGTTCTGAAGGTTTATCTGACTGTTTGACTACTCAGTGGTCAGAGAGAGAAATAGGCTGGTCAGGCCTGGAAACTCAACTCCTTAAAAATGTAGATTTTAGGTCAGCCTCCTACTAATCTTGTATAAAATCCAGCTCTCATGCTGTCACCTAGGAGATCTTCAAATGTCAGGACACCAACATCCAGCTTGCAAAAAGCATTTTCTAGCCAAGTTATGACTCAGTCTGTCCTGTTATCCAGTCCACGACGTTTAGATATTTGGCCAAAAGAAAAAAGGTAAGGAGTATGAGCTGACTGACAGGTGTCACCATTATTAAAATGCCCTGCAGTTTACAGCAAAGCCCTTTTCATTAGTTGAGCAGGGTGACTAATTGTTTATTCTACAAACTGCTGTTAGTGGAGTTTTTATTAAACATAAAATCAAATGTTCTTGAGCACTGGTTTTGCGTGAGTTTGTCCTAACCTCATCAAAAGTAAGAACATACAGTGCTGGGTCATTAAAGCAATAATGTGCTTTTATGCTCTAATTTTATTTAAACAGCCTGTGATTGGCTTTGGTGTTAGTGAACATGCAGTCATTTTGGTTTTTTCACATGCAAGTGATGTGGCTGTGTTTTGTTGAATGAGCATATCTGTGCATGCGACGAGGAAGGACCGTAAAATAAAGCTGATAGAGATGAAGGCCTTCTCTTTTTCTGTTTATAACATAAAGGCCTCAGTCCTAAAGAGCAAATGCACATCAGTGCAAGCACACCCACCTGGCACGCAGATAATGCTGTATGCTCCAGTGTCCATGCAATTACAGCATGGTGATGGGGGTTCATGCGTTATGCAAGGGAATCACAATTTAGTTATCTCAGAAAAAATGACTCCAACACGAGTACCTGTGTGTTCTTGTGATTGTGTGCAAAGTCTGTCGTGTTCTTCAAGCTAACAGATAATGAAATTAGGATATTGCAGTGTGCCAATCAAAACAAAATAAATAATTTGTCCCTCTTCACTGTCTGTGTGTGTTTGCAGATAAAACATTAAAAGTGATATTATTATGTATAATTCCAGTTAGAGCAATAAAAATAATATCCATCATTACATGGGATTCAGTTTTAATCATACAATTGCAGATTACTTATGTTGTAAAAGAAACTTTCCAATTCATGGCTGATTGGAGAATTCTTTGATTTCCAAAGAACAACAAATTTCATGTAATTCTCAAACATCCTTCCATTTTCATCCACTTATCCGGAGTCGGGTCGCGGGGGCAGTAGCCTAAGGCGAGAGGCCCAGACTTCCCTCTCCCCAGCCACTTGGGCCAGCTCTTCTGGGGGAATCCCAAGGCGTTCTCTGGCCAGGTGAGAGACAAAGTCCCTCCACCGTGTCCTGGGTCTACCTTTAGGTCTCCTCCCGGTTGGATGTGCCCAGAAAACCTCACCAGGGAGGCGTCCAGGAGGCATCCTGACCAGATGCCCGAGCCACCTCAACTGGCTCCTCTCGATGTGGAGGAGCAGCGGGTCTACTCCGAGCCCCTCCCGGATGACCGAGCTTCTCACCCTATCTCTAAGGGAGAGCCCAGCCACTCTTCTGAGAAAACTCATTTCGGCCGCTTGTATCTGCGATCTCGTTCTTTCGGTCACTTCCCAAAGGTCATGACCATAGGTGAGGGTAGAAAAGTAGATCGACCGATAAATCGAGAGCTTCACCTTCTGACTCAGCTTTCTCTTCACCACGACAGACTGGTACAATGCCCGCATCACTGCAGATGCAGCACCAATCCGCCTATCGATCTCACGCTCCAGTTTTCCCTCACTACTGAACAAGACCCCGAGATACTTAAACTCCTCCACTTGGGGCAGGACCTCATCCCTGACCCAGAGAAGCATTTAGAGGAGATGATTCTCATCCCAGCTGCTTCACACTCGGCTACGAACTGCTCCAGTGAAAGCTGAAGATCACGTTCTGATGAAGCCAACAGGACCACATCATCTGCAAAAAGCAGAGACCTGATCCTCAGGCCACCATAACGGATGCCCTCCACACCTTGGCTGCTCCTAGAAATCCTGTCCATAAAGGTTATGAACAGAATCAGTGACAAAGGGCAGCCTTGGCGGAGTCCAACTCTCACTGGGAATGAGCCCGACTTACTGCCAGCAATGCGGACCAAGCTCTGACACAGGTCATACAGGGACCCAACAGCCCGTATCAGAGAGCCTGGTACCCCATACTCCCGGTGTACCCCTCACAGCCCCCCCCCCCCCCCCCCCCCCCCGAGGGACGAGGTCAAACGCCTTCTCCAAATCCACAAAACACAGACTGGTTGGGCAAATTCCCACGCACCCTCCAGGATCCCCCTAAGGGTACAGAGCTGGTCCAGTGTTCCAGGGCCAGGACGAAAACCACACTGCTCCTCCTGAATCAGAGATTCAACAATCCGACGGACCCTCCTCTCCAGAACCTCTGAATAGACCTTACCAGGAAGGCTCAGAAGTGTGATCCCCCTGTAGTTGGAACACACCCTATGCCCCCCCCCCCCCCCTTTTTAAATAAGGGGACCACCACCCCGGTCTGCCAGTCCAGTGGGCCTGCCCCCGATGTCCACGCTATATTGCAGAGCCACATCAGCCAACACAGCCCCACAACATCCAGAGCCTTAAGGAACTCTGGGCGGATCTCATCCACCCCCGGAGCCTTGCCACAGAGGAGCTTTTTAACCACCTCAGTGACCTCAGCACCAGAGATTTGAGAAGCCAACCCAAAGTTCCCAGACTCTGCTTCCTCACTGGAAGACGTGTCTGTGGGATTGAGGAGGTCTTCGAAGTATTCTGCCCACCAATCCACAACGTCCTGAGTAGAGGTCAGCAGCACACCGTTCCCACTATAGAAAGTGTTGTTTGCGCACTGCTTCCCCCCCTGAGGTGCTGGATGGTGGACCAGAATCTCCTCGAAGCCGTACGGAAGTCTTGCTTCATGGTCTCACCGAACTCCTCCCATGCCCGGGATTTTGCCTTGGCGACCACCCGAGCCGCGTTCCGCTTGGACTGCCGGTACCCGTCACCTGCCTCTGGAGTCCCACAGGCCACGGAACACGGTCCATTCAGACCCGCCTCCCCAGAACATTTTGGAATTTCTGTCGGAGGTGGGAATTGAAGCTCCTTCTGACAGGAGACTCGGCCAGACGTTCCCAGCATGTTTGGGCCTGCCTGGTCTGACCGGCATCCTCCCCCACCATCTGAGCCAACTCACCACCAGGTAGTGGTCAGTTGACAGCTCCGCCCCTCTCTTCACCCGAGTGTCCAAGACATGCGGCCGCAGGTCAGATGAAACGACAACAAAGTCGATAATTGAGCTGCGGCCTAAGGTATCCTCACGGTCGTTGCCCACATGAGCGTTAAAAGTCCCCCAGCAGAACAAGGGAGTCACCGTAAGGAGCGCTTTCCAGCACCCCTCCAAGGTCTCCCAAAAGGGTGGGTAGTCTGAACTGTAGTTTGGTGCATAAGCACAGACCACAGTCCGAACCCGTCCCCCAACACATAGGCGGAGGGAGGCTACCCTCTCATTCACTGGGGTAAACCCCAATGTACAGGCACCAAGATGGGGGGGCAACTAGTACGCCCACCCCTGCTCGGCGCCTCTCAGTGGGAGCAACTCCAGAGTGGTAGAAAGTCCAAACCCTCTCAAGGAAACCAGTTCCAGAGCCAGAGCCATGCATTGAGGTGAATCCGACTATATCTAGTCGGAACCTCTCAACCTCACACACCAACTCAGGCTCCTTCCCCACCAGAGAGGTGACATTCCATGTGCCAAGAGCCAGCTTCTGTAGCTGAGGATCAGACCGCCAAGGTCCCCGCCCTCAACTACCACCCATCACACACTGCACCCAACCCCTTTGGCCCCTCCCACGAGTGGTGAGCCCATGGGAAGGGGAAGAGGGACCCACGTTTCCTCTTCGGGCTGTGCCCGGCCGGGCTCCATGGGTGAAAGCCCGGCCACCAGGCGCTCGCCAACGTGCCCCACCTCCAGGCCTGGCTCCAGAAGGGGGGCCCCGGTGACCCACGTCGAGGCGAGGGAACACGGTTTCCATTTATATAATTCATCATAAGAGGTCTTCGGGCTGCTCTTTGTCTGATCCCTCACCTGGGACCTGTTTGCCATGGGTGATCCTACCAGAAGCAGAAAGCCTCAGACAACTTAGCTCCTAGGGTCATTGAGACACTCAAACCCTTCCACCACGGTAAGGTGGCAGCCCAGGGAACAGCTTTGATCATTCCACAAAGTTTTCAGATTTATGAGAAAACTTAAAGTCTAAATTTGTTAACAAAGGCCTCATCAGCTACTTTCACTTCTCTGCATCAACCTCCTAATCCAAGTTAATCGTATTACACATGGTGGTGCAGTTGTTAGCACTGTTGCCTCGCAGCACGAAGGTTGCAGGTTCGAAACTCGACTGCGGCCTTTCTGCAGGGAGTTGCGTGTTCTCCCCATGCATGCGTGGGTTTCCTCCGGGTACTCCGGTTTCCCCCACAGATCACAACATGCCCTATAGGTTATAAATTGTAAGTCGCTTTGGATAAAAGCATCTGCCAAATAAATAAACATAAACATAAACACTGCTGGACCAAAAACAGGTCACACACTGATATTACAGTGGACCGCCTTTAGCTTTGATTACAGCACACAATCTCTGTGGCGTTGTTTTGATAAGCTTCTGCAATGTCTCAAGATTTATTTCCATGCTGTGTTGCATTCATGTTTCACCAAGATCTTGCATTGATGATGGTAGAGACTGACCGCTGCACAAACCTGTCTCCAGCACACCCCAAAGATTCTCAATGGGGTTATGGTCTGGACTCCATGATGGTCAATCAATGTGTGAATATGATGTCTTATGCTCCCTGAGCCACTCTTTCACTATCTGAGCCTGAGAAATCCTGACATTGTCATCTTGGAATATGCCCATGTCATCAGGGAAGATGGGATAACCTGGTCATTCAGCACATTCAGGTAGTCAGCTGACCTCATTCTTGGAGCACATCCTGTTGCTGAGCCTAGACCTGGCCAACTGTAGCAACCCCAGATCATAACACTGCCACCACAGCCTGGTACAGTAGGCACTAGGCATGAAGGGTGCATCACATCATGTGCCACTCTTCTTACCCTGATGCACCCATCATTCTGGAACAGGGTCAGTCTGGATTTATCAGTTTTTAATGATGCTTAGTTAAATCCAGGTGGCAACATTTTTGGGCCAGGCAGTGTATGAGGCTAATGAATTATTAAATGGTAAAATAAGAGATTTGCACAAAGAAGGCTGTCACAAGATCCATCAGGAAGCATGATGTCATCAGACTACCTTGAAAAATTGAAACTAGAATGATGAATGATTGCAGCTAAGGTTTTTAATTGAAGCAAAGTGCAAAGAAAATATTCATTATTTCAGTTTAAATCTTGATTTCTAAACACCTGCATCTTTGTTTTCTAAATTTCCTATTAAGACTAATGTCACTATGGAAATTAAGGAATCCTCTAAGTGAATCCAACTTTTGAGCAGTAACGTGTGGTTTATAAGACATTGATGCTCAAATGGAAAACAATATTGAGTCTTGTTATTTATGCTTTTGTCGTCCTCTCCTTTAACCACTGTAGTTTATGCAGGACTCAGCAGAGGCTCCAACTGACACAAAAACATTTCTGATGTCCTTGCCTCAATAAAATGGCTACCTGTTAGATTCTGAATTGATTTTTAGGTCTTACTTCTTACCTTAAAGCTATTTGCGTGCTTACCCTTGAATATATTAAACTCACTGACATCTGTCTGACACTCACAAATTATTTGCTGTAGACTCAGATAAGTGTGTAAGTATGTTTATTAACTGGAATCACAGATTTACACTGCCTGTCTCTAATCTGTCTAATGCTCATTTTGCATCCCTGCTTTCAGTAGGAGCCGAAGTACCAATTTTCTAGTAAAGAAAATATCAAATCTAATCTTTCTTTATGTTTTAGAGTATGAGAGATGGCGTTGAAAGCATTTCAGCTGAAGAGTTAACTGACCTTCCGAACGTAGCTGACAGCATCCTCCTCGGTGTACACTTCAGCGCTGACTCCTCCCCTGCGGCGACGGGCCTTGACAACAGGGTTTGGTGGAGGAGGAGAAACTTCATCATCATGTGAGTCTGACTGGCTGTTAGATTTCTGGCGTGCCATAATCTGCTTGCATTCTTCCTATAAAACAGAACCAAGACATTTTGAAAGATAAGATGTGCGTTTAACAAATAAAAAAGTAGCATTGGGAGAATAAAATAAAATAACAGAATCACAAGCTTCTTCAAACTTTGCCTTCACTCGTGAACAAGACCCGAAGATACTTAAACTCCTCCACAGTGGCAGGACCTCATCCCTGACCCGGAGAAGACAGTTGCTGGTGCTAAATTGTTTATTTAGGTTGGCCAAACTAATTCCCAGAGACAGATTGCCTGATTAAGAAAATGATTTGCTAGGTCTTTGCTTCACCAATTTTGACAATGGAAAGGACAATATACCTGCCCTTTAAATATTAATATTTTATTCCAAGTCAATGTGCAACTTCAATTAAAATATTAATTGCTCACAATCTCATCCTAGCATTTAGTTTTTTGCTAACTGCAACAAACACTTTAACTCTCTCTTGTGACTGAATGTGATGGATTCTGATCTCAGACAAGAAACACAAACTACACAAACTTATACATTTGCACAGAAGTCAAAGAACCAAAAAATGCTTCAGGACGCAAAATCTCACATTGTCGCAACTTTTACATGATCCTGAACCGGGAGGAACACAGCCTGCACACACACACACACACACACACACACACACACACACACACACACACACACACACACACACACACACACATGCACTCTTTATCTCTCTCTCTCTCGCTCATTCTCTCTCTCTCTCTCTCTCTCTCTCTCTCTCTCTCTCTCTCTCTCTCTCTCTCTCTCTCTCTCTCTCTCTCTCTCTCTCTCTCTCTCTCTCTCTCTCTCTCTCTCTCTCTCTCTCTCTCTCTCTCTCTCTCTCTCTCTCTCTCTCTCTCTCTCTCTCTCTCTCTCTCTCTCTCTCATTTTCTTTTATTCTCTCACACAAACACACACACACGCGTACGTGCGTGCGTGCACACACACACACACACACATAGTATTACACTTACTAACTTCACCAACACATGCATGGGCAGACTGCAGGGGGAGATGAGAGCTCACACACTCAGCTAAATTAAAACAGCAATGTCTGCAATCAGGTAGCATGCTGCATCCTGAAAATAGCTCAATTAAACACTTGCATCCGATCATGAATCTTTCAACACAAATAGCATGCCAGAGTCACTGACTCACGTTGCTAGCATACTGCTGAAAAATAGAAATTATCACACGGATTCACAGACTAACTCAAACTCTCCCAAAATTCTCAATCTGTCACTAAAACAGAAAGCTGCTGAAACAGGTTAGCTCCTTGAGGCTAACCCCAGGCTAAGTTTGTAATCAGAGTTGTTTACCATGGCATGTAGGGCCCCCGGTCAGGCCTGCTGCGTGTCCCTCAGCCTTTCAGAGGCACCAGGCATTGAGTCAAGCTGTGTGTGTCCAAGACAGCAAGGGTATCAACACACATAAACTCCCATTTCACACACACCTGACACACATGCCAGTGAGCATCAGCATCCTCCTATTTAAACACAGAATGTAGGCAGATAATCCAAGCTGATGTATGAGACAAGGAGAAGAAGTGGCAAAGCGTCTCCAATCCCCACGACACAGCAGTACGAGTCTACTGATGAAAACACTGATGGCAGCAAAAAGCCCGTCTCTCCATCGCTGCTGCACAACTCCGTGTCGCTGCTTCCTACCCTCTGTCTGACTCTCTCTCTCACACTCACAATCAGGTGGCGCAATGAGCAGGCTCCTCTTGCTACCCTCCGTCACTATGACAACTGGGCACTGTGAGCATCATAAGTTTGATCAGAAAGCAACTGTGGCTCACACACACTTACACTCGTGCACAGCAGTTCTGACACCTGTTTACAGGCTGCCTTTCCTGCCAGCACCCCCTCAAACATCCAAGTGAATAATCAGTGAACAGAGCGGAAAACATCACCCTCCTCAGCATGGACTTCTGTTCTGACCAAATGGTGTGTCTGGATGTCGTGTATTACTGATCAGATCCAAACAAAACTGCTTGAATCTCAGACATTTTTCACTAATCTTTATTCTGTGCACATGATTTCTTCTTGTCATGTTCTGCGTCTCCCTCATGTGTCCCCTTGTGTTCCTCATGTGTCTCCTTGTCTGCGTTCCCCCATGTGCCTCCTTGTGTTCCCCAGCCCCCTCCAGGTTCTCTCTAGGTTTCCCTCACGTTTTCCTTAGTCACCACACTTATCATTAGGTTTCCGTTATGTTTGGATTATTTAGTCAGTATCTCCCTTTGGTTCATTTATGCTTCTTCCCCAGTTTAGGTCTGGTTTCCTCCCCTACTCCGTTCTGCTCCTCCTCTCTGTTTTTAGTCTCACCTCTGTCCAATTCCCTTAATCACCCAACCCCTGTGTATATAACCCTGTCTGGGTCTCAGTGTGTTGTCAGTTCATTGTCTTGTGTCAGCGTTGCCTTGTCCTCTACAGACCTATAGATCCTGGCTCATGAGTGAGCTTTTGTTTTTTTGTCTTTAGAACTTTAGATATTTATGCTTAGAGTCCTGCAGTTTTGTTTTTCCTAATAAAATGATTTTTATTTTATACAACCTCTCCTGCCTTGAGGTGTGCAGTGTTATGCGCTTTGGGTCCAATCCTCCTGCGCTCGCAGCGTGACACCTCTAAGTTCAAAGGGTCAGTAACCACGTGAAGATCTGGGTCAAGCCTTCACAGTGTTGTGCCTGCACATACTGCAGCATGTTTTCTGCTATTCTGCAAGTTTAAAATAGTCAACAATGGAGGTTTTTTTCATTTTAAAATATAAACAATTCAGACACCCAGCATTTTTAGGCCTTTTAACAATGAATTAAAAAATAAAAGTAGTCTGCTTTTGCTGCTATGTTGTTATAAAAGGTATTCCTCATTTAAAACCCTGCTTCCCTTCCATCCTGTTTTCTATCCTCTGCTCTCCCTGCGTCATCAGCAGCTGCTGTGTGCCAGACAGAGAGGACAGGCTAGGAGAAACACGAGAGGAGAACGAGGACAAGAGCATAAGCTGCACAAAAAGGCTCTTTTCAAAGTAGACTTTCATTAGCGACTCTGTGTCAGAGATGAGAGAGAAAAGACGAGACAACTCAATCCCACACAGGCTCCATCTGGATAGAGTTGCTGTTATTACTAAAAAATCATTATCAGTTCCATTTTGAACTAATTTATGAATTTAGAGTTTTATTAAAATGGATTCTCTCTTCCTGAACCAATTAACACAAAGTAAACAAGTTATGACTCATTTGAATTCAACCAGCCGGAGCACGCTTTCGTGTTTAGTACAAACGCATCAAAGCCAGAAAAACAATTAGTCTCAACCTGAAATCACGTCATCAAAATTATTTGAGTTAAGTTTATTTCTAATTTCAGTTAAGAGGAAAACATCCTTTAGCAGTTACCTTACCTAGCCCTCATCCAGTGACACGGACAGTTTCACCTTCCATCACAGCAGCTAAGGTATGCAAGTGACCCAAAAACAACACAGTACCACACACACACACACACACACACACACACACACACACACACACACACACACACACACACACACACACACACACACACACACACACACACACACACACACACACACACACACACACACACACACAGGTAATGAAGCATGCAGAGCTGATCCACCAGCTAGAGCTAACAGTCTACTCATCACTCTTCCACACCATTAAAGCACAACAATGGACATTATGTTCACTGCTGTATTGGGTCTGACGGTGCTGTAAATGTTTATTTTACGTTTTGTTTTTGCACACATCAAAACCTGCCTCCACTATGTGTATTGATTCTCTAAACTTCATTTACAAATCCACCTGAATTTGCAAGAACCATCACTGTGCTCTAACAAAGCGAGTAACTGATTCTTCTTGTGGATGAACAGATGGAGGTAGCTAAGAACTAGCTGACTAGATTTTCTAACATTGCACAGGCTAGTTAACTTCATCAACAACTTTATTTTATCAACTTACAAGAGAAATAATTTCTGCACCTGGTTTAGAACATTGTTGTTTCTGTACATATCTTGTTTCTTACACAAACATCAAAGTTCTGGAGGAAAGTCAAGGATGCATCGGGCAGATGGGAGAAGACAAAGAAGGACCACCATGGAATGAGGAGCCAGGGGTCTGATATACCTGTGGGACCCCCCAAAAGGGAGGAGGAGGTTTAGCTTCGGGTCAATGCGTGCCACCCTAAGTGATTTGACAAACTGCCTCAGTTTCAGCGTGGTGGTGACAAGTGAGCTCAGAGTATGGAGACACTAATTACACTTGTGCTGTAACTTTGATAACAAAAGTAGGTGCAAAGTCACTTGTGATCCTAACATCAACAGAAATGTCTGGGCCTGTCGCACTAAAAAGATCTATGCATATACCACTGGCATTTTTATAGACTCGTTTTATGCAGAGAATAAAAGGCAGACAGGCACCAAGTAAATTCAAATATCAAATTATAAGGAAGGGGAGATCATCTGAAGTATAATTTCCTTCCAAACATTTTCAGCACTCAATAAACAACAAAGTCTTGTGTCGAGTTGTCTATCATAGATTTGTTATGATAGATCCTGGTGACAGCTGAATGGCTGCCAATGCAGAATGTCTTCTCATCTTACACGAGAATAGAAGACGGCAGCAGATCGACAGACATGGCTCTATGATAAAATTAAAGGAATCCCACAAACAAAGCAGATGCAGCATGTTTTATGGCGCGGCATTAATCCATACCGAACTTCAGAGCCATGCAGTATAGGGCTGCACAATAAATCGCAAATGTATCATCATCACAATTCAATTTTATTTACATAGCGCCAAATCACGACAAGAGTCGTCTCAAGGCACTTCACATAATGAACATTCCAATACAGGTCAGTTCATTAAGCCAATCAGAAAAAAAGTTTCCTATATGAGGAACCCAGCAAATTGTATTAAGTCACTGACTAGTGTCAGTGACTTGATGATGCAATCCTCATACTAAGCAAGCATTTAGTGACAGTGGAGAGGAAAACTCCCTTTTAACAGGAAGAAACCTCCAGAGGATCCTGGCTCAGTATAAGCAGCCATCCTCCACGACTCACTGGGGATGGAGAAGACAAGAGCACACACACACACAAACACACACACACACACCATATATACCAAGTAATGTGTCTATGGTTACATTGTGATTTCCTAGTAAATATTCTATTTGGTGAGACATAAACTTTATTGTATTTATCCTAGTGAATCTATAATTAAACAGGTAAACTAGTAGTAGCACATCCAACGTCAAGGAAAGTAAAATGTTTTTATCAGGAGAGGGAGAATGTTTAAGAGGTTAGCAACAGTGTTCAAGACGATGGCCCCCTCCATGAGGGCACCACAGCTCAGCAGAACAACATTGAACACCATTTTAGCTTCTTCTGGTGAGAAAAACATTTAGAGAAAAATATAAAGTTAACAACTGAAATTGCAGGAAATAATACAGTTAAAGAGCAGATTGTAGAAGAAAGTAGTAGAGTGTGATAAGTGGTCAGTGTGTCCTCCAGCAGTCTAACCCATAACTACAGAGATAACCCAGCCTTTTAGATGGAGGCATGTTGGAGGCATGTTGGAGGCGGGGCAAGGGAGAGCCGTCTTTACCGACTGTACACTCCACCTCCCTCTTCTCCCCCACTTATCCAGATCTAGGCTAACACCAGATTTTAACCATAGGCCCTATCAAACAAAAATGATTTAAGCCTATAGTCTTAAAAGTAGACAAGGCGTCTGCCTCATGGACTAAAGCTGGGAGTTGTTTCCATAAGAAAGGAGCCTGATAACTTAAAGATCTGCATCCCATCCTATTTTTAGATATTCTGGGAACCACCAGTAGACCTGCAGTCTGAGAGCGAAGTGCTCGGTTAGGAACATATGGAACAATCAGATCACTGATGTATGATGGAGCTTGATTATTAAGAGCTTTATATGTGAGAAGGAGGATCTTAAAATCTATTCTGAATTTAACAGGCAGCCATTGTAAGGGTAGCTAAGGCAGGAGAGATATGATCTCTCTTTTTAATTCTCATCAGAACTCTAGCTGCAGCATTTTGGACAAGCTGAAGACTTTTAACTACATTCTGTGGACTTCCTGGGAGGAATGAATTACAGTAACCCAGTCTTGATGTAATAAATGCATGAAATAGTTTTCAGCATCACTCCTGGAAAGGATGTCTCTAATCTTAGCAATGTTCCGAAGGTGGAAAAAGGAAATCCTACAAACCTGTTTAACGTGGGATTTGAATGACATGTCCTGGTCAAAGATAACACAAAGGTTCCTTACTTTGTTCTCTGAGACTAATTTAATGCCATTCATTGCCAGTGATTGACTAAGCAATTTCCTTTTCTGAATTTAGGGTCCAAAGATGAGAACGTCAGTCTTGTCTTGATTTAAAAGCAAAAAGTTTAGAGTCATCCAATTTTTTATGTCTTCAAGACAAGCCTGTAATCTAACTAACCGATTAGGTTCATCAGGGTTAATGGATAAATATAACTGAGTATCGTCAGCATAACACTGGAAGTTTACCCCATGCTGTCTAATGATTTTACAGGGGACACAATACAATATATTACAATATATCATATATATTAGGGCTGCACAATATTAGGAAAACCTGCGATATTCGATAACAGTGCTTAATATTGCGATATCGATATTAATCACGATAAATGAACAAATACTAAAGTATGCAGTGTTGATGTCATCTGGCATGTGACGTCTGCTCTGAGTTCAAAGCAAACAAAAACTAATGCATGAATTCCATTACAACATAACATTTTTATTGCAAAAATATGCAGCTGCACCTGCTACTGTATTAGCAGCTGCACCTGCTACTGTATTAGCAGCTAAACAACAAACTGCATGCATGCAGTTTCTCAGTGACTTTAAAACATCACCACCACCATAAAACTTTTTCTGATGCTCCAAATGCAGAAAAACATCCCTTACCAGGGTTTTTTGAATGAATTAAAAAAATCTGAAAATAATTTTAAATGTTAAATAAAAGTTAACATCACTTAAATGCAACAGCAAAGTCTCTCATTGCTAATGAGCATTTTCTCCACTTATGTGGTTATGATATAAGGCTGTTGCTGCAATTGGGAAGTGAACTGTGCTGGGCCAAACTAGGAGAATACTAAGATTTTCTGAGGGAAAGAGAAAAACAATTGTCTACCTTTCAGAAGAGGAACTGGCAAAAAAAAACTACATGGAAAATATGTGAAAACGTTTGTTTTTAACCCCAAATTGAACAAGTTTACCTAGATCTTAAAAAGCAGCTCAGATGATGAAACTGCAACTATGATTCTGATAACAAGCTAACAAATTGAACTAGCTCCTCTAAGATAACCAGCTAGCAGAGCTTCTGACTGACAGTTTATGTGCAGCAAATCAACTATCCTGATTAACAAGGTTATAAAAGCTCATAAATGAAAAATCACTTTGATGTGTGGGGGAACTTTTCCAGGCCCTCTTTAGCAGGGTGGGACTGGGAGGAGAGTGCTGTAGCCTTTTAGCTGGAAGCTAACCGGAGCCTGGGGCTAACATCACCACCCGGAGGAACACTAGCGACATGAAGGTGGGTTGGTTCACCGGCACGTGTCGGAGTCAGCCCGGTTATTATCAGCTGCTTAACGACGCAGAGCGGACTCACGTTCACGTTTGAAAGCAGCGCTGATTCCAGAAACCTCAGCACAAAGTGCGTTCGTTAATCTGAGCCAGCATGACGAACAAGGGAACGGCACCGCTAATAAGGGTCTACGTAGGGGGCAGGCGTATTACGTGAACGGACCCATCTGATTGGCCGCATATCAGAAGGGCTACATTTGATTGGTTAAATAATACTGTCGCGTAAAAAACAGAGCTGGTTTACAAAAAGTTGATGTATGACACGGATGGAAATGTTTGAACCAAACATTTATCGCCGTTTTTGACGTGCTTTGCGATGGGCCTATCGCACGTCCTGTTATCGCGGTGACGATAAGTTTTCGATATATTGTGCAGCCCTAATATATATACAGGAGAAATTGTCAAATGACATAAAACCAATTAAAAAGAATAATTAAATTAAACCAATATAACTAAGTAAAATCACTAAATGCTAATCCACAGATTTAAAATAGAACAATAGAAAGAAAGAAAACAAAGTATGAGTGAATTCTTTATGGTTTAGGAGTTGAAAGCCAGGGAGAAGTAGTATGTTTTCAGGCATGATTTAAAAGCGGGGACAGAGAACGTCTGACCTGAAAAGGTAGTAAGTTCCGAAGCTTTGGGGCACAGAAAGAAAAAGCCCTTTCCCCACTGGTCTTCAAATGTGCCTTAGGGATGGTGAGGAGGAGCTGATCTACAGACCTAAGAGCACGAGGAGGGTGGCAGAAATGGAGGAGTTTGCTTAGATAGGGAGGGGCCTGATTTGAATATAAAAAGCAACATTTTGAAATCCTAAATTGAACGGGCAACCAATGGAGTGATTTAAATATGGGTTAAGGCACATGTGTCAGACACAAGGCCCACGGGCCACATCTGGCCCGCGGAGCATTTTTATGTAGCCCGCGAGATAAATATCAAAAATATATTAAAACTGGCCCGCTGGCCAATTTTACCGCAAAGACTGCAACTCCCATGATGCTTTGCGGTGTTACCGCGGAACCGAAGCGCCCCCTCCTTTGTGTTTTTTCCAGCGTCTGCTGCCGGTGTCTGCAGCTCTGCTGTCTCGGACAAACTAAACACTCCTCTCACTCAGCGTGGAGTTTACTCAGCTATTTTCCGACGTCGAAGCCCAGAAACAGAGAATTTAACTAGTCAAAAATGTGTTCACGGCTGAAAGAGAAAGTTTTCCAACTAACTTCCAGACAGAGCTGATATAACTCCAGCGAGCAGCGACAAGCTCAAATCAGCATGGCTCTGTGGCTGCTGTAGTTTTTATTTTCCCTCCCCGACACACAACTAGGTGGTCAAGCTGCTCAGACGCTCTCCATGTTCACCAGCACAAACCTATATGAGCACCTGTTGTCATCTAATGTTGTCATTATTATGATGAAGATGATCAAAACAGCAGGAGTCTCCTCCTCAGCTGAGAGCTCCTCAACCCTATGATGCAGGTATGTGGCTGGAACAGGTGAGCGTCACAGAAAATCAGTGCAGCAAACTGAGCTTTAAAAATTTAGGTTTTATGCTCTTTTTCTGCTCCAAAACATGAAAGTTAACAGGTGAGATATTGCATTTTCATTTAAGATAAAATGATATTTTTATTTTGTTGTTGATCCGTGAGAAAAGATTTAACCTACAGTAAAACAGGAACTGGAAAGGCTGCAGATAGATGAATAGAATAGAAAATCCCTTTATTGTTCCTCAGTGGGGAAAGCTAGATGTTACAGAAGCGATGACACTTATTATAGGAGAAAAAAAGGAAAATAAAAAACAAGAAAAATGAATAAACAACAAGAAAACATAAATCCTGAATAGATTTTAAAAATGCTGAATATACCACAAGTAATGAATACCACTGATGAGTTTTATTTAAAATTGACTTGCTCGTTTGTAATTTGGTTATTCCACATTCAGTGTTAATGCCAAAATAAGTTTGGTTCCAAATTAAAAGGTTCAAATTTGCATTTATGTTGGTAAAGAAAATGTGCAAATTTGCCATCACTTTTTCAAAAAATATTAAGTTTGGCCCGCAACTTCGTCCCAGATTTTCATTTCGGCCCCGTGTGAGTTTGAGTTTGACACCCCTGGGTTAGGGTAAGTTCAGGTGGCTGAATTGCTTTAACATTGTCAGGACTAAATCAATTTCCTCTGTTTTAGAATCATTCAGATGAAGAAAGTTTTTGGACAGCCTTTCTTTGACATCATGAAGAAAATCAGAGGTTTAGTGGAGTCAGTGGGCTTAAGCGAAAAGTAGATTTGGCAGTCGTCTGTATATAAGTGATATGAAACAAAGGTTGCAGATAGATCCAGAAGTACCAGAATCATGTGGTACCCTGAATCCAAAGCCAGAAAGATGTCATTAACACACGTACGTGAGCAGTATCAGTGCTACACAGGTGTCTAAACCCAGACCAAAAAATGTCCATTACTTGATGGTCATTTACATGTAGTAACTGCTCATGCACGGCTTTTGTCAAGAACCTTTGATAAAAATGGTCATTTGGAAATTGGATGGAGATTAGAGAAAACAGTGGGATCAAGACCAGGTTTTTTTCAAAATCGGCCGAACAGCACGTTTGAAGACTCGAGGAACTTCAGCCAAGGTCAAATTGCCATTAATAATGTCCAGCACATTTTGGCCAGTCAAAGGAAGCACATCTTTTAGGAAATGAGGTGTATGGAACTAGGATTGGGACAATATTACATTTAAATTGTCCCAAGTTTTGTAACTTGTAATATGTTTTGTAACTGTGACTTTTGTTTTGTACATGTAATTCATTTTTTGTAAGACAAAACTTTCCTTTTGTAACAGGTAACTTTAGTTTTGTAGCATGTAATTCTCATTTTGTAACATGTAACTTTGGTACGTAATATGAAACTTTTATTTTGTAACTTGGGAGAAAAAATCCATGTACAAGTTTCAAATTACAACTTTAAAAACACAAATCTCAGTCTACAGTTACAAAACTCAAGTCTACAAACATTTTGTCCCATTTTGTCCCAATTCTAGCCTGCTTCCAACAGGAATTGTCTTCGACATCCAATACTTATGATTGGCTGGTCAGACAAAGCCTGTCATTGGTTCTTTGGGAAGGAAGCAAGAATTGTAGACTTGAGTTTTGTAACTGAAGACTGAGATGTGTGTTTTGAGAGTTGTGATTTGAAACTTGTACATTAATTGTTTTCTGAAAGTTACAAAATGAAAGTTTCATGTTTCGTGCGAATGTTGTGTTACAAAACAAAAGTTACATATTACAAAACAAGAATAACATGCTACTAAACGAAAGTTACAGTTACAAAACATGTTACAGGTTACAAAGCTTGGTACAAGATAATATTGTCCCAATCCTAGTTCCATAAAGAGCCAAAGGGTTTCATAGTAGCAATTTTTTTTCCAGACAGGACTGAGAAATGGGTTTAAAACAGTTGAATGGTCAATGGGTGAAAATGACAGGAACGGGAACATGGGAAGGAGTGGTGGGCTCTTAAAGGTTAGATGGACGGCACTTCATTTGGGTGGCTAGAAAACACCAGAGTTAGCTTTGTTTTGCTCTTTCTGCCAATTCTGCTTTTCCCGGTATCCACTCAGCCTTTTCTTGTTCGTTTTCCTTTTTTCTTTCCTCACATCTTTTGTTCACAATTTATGCTTTTCCCATTTTTTACGATATTTTGTAGTCATTTTAAAATTTCTTCATTTTAGATTTTTTTTGTGTTCTTCATTTCAGTATTTATTTATTGCAAATCATATCATCAATGCAATATTAATCACTGTTACAGTGAATCGCAGGATTTCCTAATCTTGTGCTGTCCTAATGCAGAAATTAAGTGACATGCAGAACTTTAGAGACATGTACAAAGATGCCGCTACGTCACCTCTTTAGAGCGTGCTGCTGTGCCTGACAGCTAGTTATCCTCTCTGCAATGATGCAATGTCTTAAACGAGGATCAGAAATAATAAGCTTAAGTCCAAGATATTAGTGTCTTTCAGAAAGCAGTAACAGAAATTAATAAATATAACGATTCAAATGTAGTTTCAATTTTAAAAAAAACAAAGGCAGTTCTGTTTTTGTTTGAGGCTCTTTTAACGTTTTATCTCTCTCTCTCTCTTGTTATAATTAGCAGAAAGCGCCCTTTGTTCCTAATGATCACAGGGTTATCATAAGCTTGTCTCATGTGGTACTCCTGGCTTATTTTAGCTTCATTCTTGAGCCGTCTTTTCATACCTCATTTTCTTTCCTAAGAAGTTGCACCTTTGGAGCTTTGTCTTTTTTATCTAGTTTGACTTTTTAACTTTTAATATTTTTAGTCCCCTTGATTCTCTCCCATCATAAGAAATACATATTTTATATAAGCCTCACTCAGAGTTATTTGAACTGTTTCTCCCTCCATGTTATACTTATTACCTCCCAACCCTGGTCCCATTTAACAGTTTACTTTGAGAATATAATAAACTCAGAAGCTCTTTTAAAAAGTGAGATATTTAAAATTAATGGCTCAATGGGGTCAAATGTAGATTTGGCATTCAGACAAGAGGACAGTGGTCCATTTCAGAAATTCTTGTAAATTAAATTGTAAGTTATGCCCAAGACAGACTGTCCCCATACCCCATTTATACCGCCATTGCCTAATCTGTTGTTGAAAAGACACATTACCACCACGGTCTAAACACATATAAACAAACTACGCTGGCTCTGCGTTGCAACAAATTGGTGGCATTGTTTTCTAATAGAGGCTTTGGAAGCATCTGGCCTGAGTTTTATAATTAAATTCAAATTATAATAAAATTGCGAATATTGTTTGGCTTTCGGTATCACAAAATATTGAAACTTCTCATTTGTATTGTGATATTCATACCAATACACAGTCCTAAGGTATGATAAAAATGCAAGATGTCTAATGTAAGAAAACATCTGCGGTGCAAACTGCTCACTTTATGTAATGACTGACACACAAACACACACACACTAGGGGTTGTATGAACTAGTCGACTAGTCGATTTCACTGTTCTGTAGTGACTTTTTATGCCTGTCATCGACTAGTCGCTGTCACGTGATAATGACTGACGAGATGCAGTCCTCGGAAAAGACAGCAGGTGATGAGCCCCTGCACGTCGGGAGGCGGAGGCGACGAGCTGTGCCAGAGTGTCGGTACTGACACAGCGGTAAAATGGACATTTAACCAAACTGTGACCTTTTCCCTCTTGCAATTTAACCTTCCCCTCACCCCATCCTAACCTTAACTAGTTTGCGCATGCAAAGCTCTGATCGTTGATGCACTCCAGACATCTGCATCCTGAGCACGGCCACAGTAACATTATCAAATCAGGTGTCGCCACCTCAAAAACAAATTTAACACGTGATCGTTCATGTCGGCTCATTTCCTTTTATGTTTTCTGTCTTTTATTTGTGTCTGATGCGTTTCGCTGCTGTGGAGCGGGGTGCATCATCTGTTTTGTCCTCCGGTGACGCACCTCACTGATGCGGCCGGCGAGCAGCGGGCACTCCGCTGTTTTTGCGGTCGGTAGATCTTTTAGAACTGCAGTTCAAAGGTAACTCATGAGGTGAATATATATGAACCCAGGTAGCAGTTTTTCTTTAGGATTGAGAGGAGATGCAGGAAGATAATAAACAGACAGGACAGAAAAATAGTCAAATAAAAACAAGTTTGTTTTTTTACCTGGTAATAGCAAAAAACAGACACCATTGAAGGTAATCAGAAGTGAGGAACAGAAAATGAAATGCGTATTTTAATGTTTAGAGCAGCAGGAACTCTGAGAGGCTGCAGGCGCATCAGTGAGTTTGCAGCCGCTGCGCAGGGGGAGGGAGGAGAGGGCTGAAGTAGGATGCAGAAACTACAGTTGTTAAAAGAGATGTGTTTAACTTAGAAAATGTGGGCGCAATTTTAATTGTCAAAAACTCCAGCGAACCTACCGAACCCCCCGTGCCGCTTCAGGTGTATGACATCATCAACGACTAGTCAAAGTCGACTCGATTTTCATTACTTGACTGTCGACTTTAAAAAAAATTAAGTCATGCAACCCCTAACACACACACAATGTCTGGCCACTTTAAGCACATGCAGACTGTTATCACTACAGTTGTACAATATTCAGTAAAAAACTCTTGAACAAGAGCAGGAGGTAAAAACATTAGGACACAACTATAACGTCTGGCTGGACTGACTTTCAGTCTTATTGCAATCTACTGTTTAAACAACGTACACATTTAAAGGTTAATTACAAATGTGATGTAAACAGAAACGCTTTGCTGAAAAGCTAATTACAAACTAAAAACGTAACCCTAAGAACAAATCTCAGCTCCAGGACTTGTTTTTATGCTAAACTGTAGTGTGTCAGAAGTTTGGGTTCACTTCTCTGCAATTACACACAGAAGCTGATAGAAAGGGGCAATGAGAACATCCCTCTGAAGCTACCATTGTACAAATGAAAGACATCATTACCATGCATGAATGGGCAGGATGAAAGAAAAACAGATGATGCTCATTTTCACATTTACAACAGCAGATGAAAGACATGCTGTTACATGATACAAAAAGTTGAACACAATGTGAGTTTGCACTACTAGAGAAAAAGGAAAGTAGGAAAGGCCTTACAGGGGGTAGGAACTAAAAAAGCTTTTGCAGAAAACAAATGAACAAAATACATCCTGTAGATACAAAATGAGCTTAGATTTGGGTAGGAGAATAAACCCTGGTAATCTAATTAGTGTACAATTAATCAAACAGATTCAACTACAGGACAGAAAACTTATCAAATAAAGGGTTCACTGAAGCAGGATGGTCTACCGTATGTCTATCTTTTTTCTGTTGTCTAGGTTACCATCTGTGGTGGGCGAGGAGAGCTGACAAGGATGGCCATGAGAGAGAGAAGAAACACAAACATGATTGATAAAAATAGAAGAAATGTCTCAGAGAAGTTTGATCATGTTCTGTTTGGTTGTTTTGGTTGAAAGCAACAGTCACCTGTAGGGATGAGTACCGAATTCGGTACTTTTTAAGGTACCGACCGAATTCCATAGTACCGACCGAACACCGATTCACGTCATTTCAAACGGTGCCTCATTTCGGTACTGCCAAGACAGTTGCGCATGCGCAAGAGCGTTATGTCGCCGGTCCCTGCGAGCCCGTTGTAAACAGAGCAAGCATGGTAGAAAGAACGCACGCTAAAACTTGGGTCCACTTCACTAAATGTGATGGGTAACTGGGTGATGAAACAAGCGACAGACAACGATCTAAGTGAGACATCCTCATCTTAATCTGCTCCAGTAGGTAAATAAAATGTTTAAGATAACGTTACCTTGATTTGTTAGCTTCCGTTTCGCTAATGGTGCGTTCGCTTTCTCCTCGGAACTCCGAATTTCCGACTAGAAGAACATGAACGCGCTCTAAAGTTTGGCTTTACTTTACTAAATGCGACGGGTGATTGGGTGAAGGTAAAACCAGTGACAACGATCTAAGTTTGAGGCATCATCGTTTTAATCTGCTCCAGCAGCTAAATAAACTGTTAAAGATAACGTTAGCTTGATATGTTAGCTTCCTTTTCGCTAATGGTGCGTTCGCTTTCTCCTCGGAACTCCGAATTTCCGACTAGAAGAACATGAACGCGCTCTAAAGTTTGGCTTTACTTTACTAAATGCGACGGGTGATTGGGTGAAGGTAAAACCAGTGACAACGATCTAAGTTTGAGGCATCATCGTTTTAATCTGCTCCAGCAGCTAAATAAACTGTTTAAGATAACGTTACCTTGATTTGTTAGCTTCCTTTTCGCTAATGGTGCGTTCGCTTTCTCCTCGGAACTCCGAATTTCCGACTAGAAGAACATGAACGCGCTCTAAAGTTTGGCTTTACTTTACTAAATGCGACGGGTGATTGGGTGAAGGTAAAACCAGTGACAACGATCTAAGTTTGAGGCATCATCGTTTTAATCTGCTCCAGCAGCTAAATAAACTGTTAAAGATAACGTTAGCTTGATATGTTAGCTTCCATTGCCACCGTTGTTATCAGCTAATGGTGCGTTCGCTTTCTCCTCGGAAATTCTAACTTCCCAGTAGGAAAAATCAAATGAAAAAGGACGGCAAAAGGAATGAAGATACAGTAAATTTAGTTCACAGTAAAGATGTTTGCTTCATTTTAATTATCAGCTTATAAAACTACAAGGACGATGTTAAAATACAAACTTGTATGATATTTATCGTGATATTTATCAAATATGGTTATATATTGAGAAAAATATATATTTAATTATAAAAGAGAATTAAAATAATACTCAAAAGTATCGAAAATTGGTACCGTTAAGTACCGGTATCGACTCGTAGGTACCGGGAATTAGTACCGGATCGATTCAAATGTCAAAGGTACCCATCCCTAGTCACCTGATCCAACAAGTAAACCTTCCACCCAGCCAAGTCATTCAAACTCAGCGTTTAAGTACTTTTTCACTACGGCCCACTTTATATCCTAATAAATATAGAAAACATTTTAAGATGATCTATTTAACAGGTAATTCAGGCAGGGATAGGTACGTGTAGCTGAGCTTCTTAGATATTGTAACTGGGACACCAAAAAAGAATGAATGGCCTGTTTCTGCTCCATGAATGACTGGCCTCGTGTTATTAGTACAGATCTGGACTGGCTGACAGCAATAAGCCATGCCCATCTACTTACAGACCAAAGTAAAAGGCTATAAATGTTATTTTTGGATTCCGTTAGATATGCGCCATGGATTTCACATATGATGTCTGTGAATTTTAAAGACACATTTTGATGCCAAGAAAGCTCTAATTCTCAAACGGTAGCAAAAAGAAATTTTGGGTTTTGTGTGAAAAGACGTAGCAGACTACAAATGTTCGTCTCACAAAACTGACGTCATCAAACCAGACACAAAGAAGAGGAGAAGATTAGTTTAGGGAGCTTCGAATCCTTCTTCCAGGACAACAGAAGGAACATTAAACACGAAGAAAACCAACATAAATCTGGCCATGTGGAAAGTAGCAGCCACGCTGGGGGAGGAGCGATTCTGTGGTAACGTCATATATGCAACATTTTATTTGTAGTAATTTTATTTACTATTTTTCACAAGCTAATAAGTCTCAAAATATGTGACAAACATAGTCAAAACTCACACATATGTGCGATTCAGGGCGTGAGGCAAAGCGGATTAGAAAATAACTTATATATTCCTGTTCACCTCCATTCATTTTTTTATGACCCGCCCGGAAGAGGAGGAGACTTAGGCTCCCTGTTAAAAACTGGAAAGTTGTAGTTTTTATTTGTAGCACTTGTGCTCACGGCTGTTTTCACTTAAACTCCTCCAAAGCACATCCTTGCTTCTGGAGCAGTAACATCATACCCTTATAACCAAGACACTTAGATGCTTATGTTCTACACACAGAGACACAAATACTAATGGAGACAAGATTAGTAAAGTGTCAACACGTGCACATGAAGGCATGAGATGATAATGTCATTCTTAAAATGTGGGCTCAAGATTGGATTCCAACCAAATGATTATGTCAAATTTGACCAAACTGACGTATTCTATTAAAGTGCGTTTATACAATGAGGTGTAGAAAGATTAATGCAGGATTCCAGAAATTACACCATTAGATGCAGTCACAATTTATTTAGCAAAACAATGTCTAGACTATGTCTACACTTTGGGAAAACAACTTCTTAGCCAGTTTTGTTGGCCCATTATTGACTAGAACTGCAAGAAATCATGACAACCCTAAAAATCAATGAGTCACAGCAGAACAGTTAGGAAGTGACCTAGCGTTAGCTTAATCAGTAACACACATTGACTGTATATATAATGGACGGACACTCTGTGACGTCACCTGTAGGTTTCTAAAGAGCTGAACTGAAGCCCAGTGGGTGGTTCCCAACACCACCATCTTGACTGCATCACGTGTCTCGTCACTCACGGAAAACACAAAAATGGGCTATGAGGGTGGGGGCAGACGATTGACACCCATCAAACTCTGAGCCAATGTACGTATTTGCTAAGTAAGCTAACCAAAGCTAACGGAGGTTGGCAACCACTTTTAGCCAGAAAACGGCGGTTGAGCGACTCTGCTACCACCGGTCTTCTAGGCTGTAAAACTTTTAAAAGTATTGGCCAGACTTGGCATTAAAATTGTAGAAATTCAGTACAACTAAACTTTACCATCTATATACATATGAACTGCATTCAGTTTTTCATTTTGTTAAGGAATTTTATCATAAATCATTACAGAAAATCCAAAACCTCTCCTCCAAACAGTGAAGAACTGTGTTTCGCATACATCACTCCAACACGCAAAACAATGTAGCTGCTGTTGTGAATAACTGTATTTTGTCTATTTTCGTGCCGTTAATTATTATGGAAAATTGCGTTTACAGCTGCAACAAAAGGTCTAAGCCATATGTCCGTGTCCTACATGCATTTTTAAATAACACAGGTCCCGTTAGCATGACTGCTGCAACACTGCTAACCGTGTTAGCTCTGGTAAGGAAAAAAAACAAGTCATTTGGGAAAGCTACGATACACACACACACACACACACACACACAGATATAATCTAAAAGATGATCTCCATATTTCAACATTAGATCCTCGTGGGACCGGTAGAACCTCCGTGCCATCCTGGATTAGTGCAAACAACAAGTCAAACTAAGGAGTTACTCCAGCATCTGGAAGATTTATTCTGGTAAATTATTGGTTAAATATTTTCCAGAGTTATATCAATATACACACACAGCTGTAAAACTGGCAGCACGTTTTTTATTCATCTGAAGATGACTTAATTATATTGGGACAGTATGATGGAGACAAGACCAGCTGAGAACTCTTCAGCTTAGAGCTCCAGTTGGAGGCGTTACGAG
This sequence comes from Nothobranchius furzeri, assembly GCF_043380555.1. NCBI lineage: Eukaryota > Metazoa > Chordata > Actinopteri > Cyprinodontiformes > Nothobranchiidae > Nothobranchius > Nothobranchius furzeri. The sequence continues at coordinate 57,475,908 of NC_091752.1, forward strand.
CACAGAAATAAAATATTTAACAAAAGTAAACAAACCGTATCGATTTTGGTTCTGAAGAAGAACAGAATCCTTCCCGGTGTCCAAATCGGATCACGGGTCTTCTGAGACAAGCGGTCCAAAACATGTCTGCTCCTCCGGTAGCGAAAACTAGCGGGGTCGGAGTTCAGTTGAACTTTTCCAGTAATCCAATATCCATTCTCATCGCCGTATCCCAGAGAAAAAAACAAATCTGACTGAGTAGCAGAGGCTTCAGAAGCTACATCTGACTGATGACATATTGTTCTCTGCAATAACGCTAAAGCAGAAACACCGGAGTTAGGGATTGTTTTCTATAGCTGTTTCAGCAGAGCTCCATGTGGAACGACACAGCTGCCCAGGGCACAGACCGGAAGCTAGTTTCTGTTTTTTCCACGCTAGTCAAAAACATTAGATTTTCTTAAAATTCCAACCGTGAAAATCCAAAAACGTTTTTCATCTGAGGTTTTAATACTGTTTTACACATGCTGTTCAAAGTAATGTTGCCTCTGGCCAATATCTTTAATGTAAGGCAGAGGCTGAGGCCTTCCCTGGAGCAAGCACTGCAATTTTTGTCACTTCTACACTTTTGGGAGGCAGAGTATCCCCCTTTGTCAAACATCTGCACAAAACAATATAAAAGCTGTTATGGCAAATCAACAAACAAGCTAGGTTTTGAACACAAACATGTTACGGAGTACTCACTCCTCCTCTGGTATCTTCCCTGAGACACTTCTGGTGGAACCGGAAACTCACATTGCGAGAGAAAACAAAAATAATGCTATGCACCAATCGCTGTTTTCTAGATTCAAACATCTTCTGTTTGTCCATGGTTTCAAATGGTGTTGTTGTTTTTTGAGACTCTGGTAGTTGGTCCTGATGTTGAAGTGGTAGCAGCTGGCTGTTTCTCCTTCTCTAATAATACTAAGCAGAGAACCATCCACATCAGTGGTGCATCATGATGAAGCGTGCATCTTTTGTAGTCATCTTTTGTTTGCACAAATGACCTCATCAGTGTTTACCGGCTCTCCTTTTAAGTTTGCTTCTAACCATCAGAATACTCCCAAACTGCAGAAGTTGTGTTGTTTTCAGATACCAGTCAGCTGATGTGAGAGCTGCCATTTATCTCTCGGCGCGCTGTCCTCTGCGTTGTCACATGGTGACATCACGTTCATAAACTTTATGGAAAGTCTCCAAAAGTTGAATGTAACCCAGAAGCTAGAACCTTAATGAGGTATTAACTAATTGGCTTACTAATATGATCCATCCTCAATTTAGATAAAATATAAAATATAAATTAAGGAAATTAACAATACTAATTAATAGATATCTAATTAACTAATAGATAATTTCATAATGAATTATTGGAAGGGTGAATAACTAAAATAACGAGTTTAATATTAAACATCGGTTAAAACAAGAATCTTGAACATCACTAACAGAAACAGAAGAGGAAAGCTGTATACTATTGGTCCAGGTGGGAATCTGAAATTTCATTGGCTGAGAGAAATAAGTCCCGCCTCCGCGAAATAAAACCGTGCGACGCAGCTGAGCGAGAGGAGAGACAAACGGCTGTGCAGCACGCAGATACAGAAAGCAAAGACTGAGCGGTTAGAGAGAGAGAGAGAGAGAAAAAAAAACAACGGTCGAGGCCGTGAAGAACCCTGATTTGGGTGCCGCATAGATAGAGGGAGAGGCGGACTTGACTCCTTCTAATAAGAGCTAGGAACTTGGAACCAACGCGGTGAGTAAAGAAAAAAGAAGAGAAAAAGCTAACGATGCAACTTAAAAAAAAAAAAGGAAACTTAAATAGCTTATCAAATTAATTCCATTCTTATAGATTTGTGTGGAGACGACAGAGTGAACCAATCCTCTGTAGGAGGGAACCGTTGGAGCGCGTTGGTGAGTGAATGAGATTAAATTCAGTAAATTATTAAATTCAAAAAGCTAATTACAGCAACCGAGGTGACAGCAGTGGGCTGCTAGACGTTAGATCCCAGGAGTTAACATCTCAAACTACCAGTTAACGGTGGTAGGGCATATAGGAGTTAACGGCTCAAACCGCCAGTTAACGGCGGTAGGGCATATGGGATTCCCAGGAGTTAACGGCTCAAACCGCCAGTTAATGGTGGTACGGCCTAGATGTACAAGGTCCTCAGGGGCGTTATAGCTAACGCCATAGAATTAGCCATGCGTCCCTTAACCAAACATTTAATAATAAAAAAATAGATAAATAAAAATAAATAAAAGCTAACTGATTAGGGAGGAATTATTTTACAAAGGTGGACCAAAGGACCAGAATTTATATTTTGTTGAATTTTGTTATAGAACATTTTATTTATTTATTTATTTATTTATTTATTTATTGTGTTACAGATATACAAGGTGTCACAATGCTGTATAGAAACACAACTAAATGTATCCTTGTTGTCATGAATGTATTTCTTGTTGAATAGTGTAGAGTAATAGAATCTAACTGAGCCTATTGAGCTGAACAATTGTTGTCATATGTAATTATATTTCCAGAGCTACTGAGAATTATTTTAATAGACAATCAAATTGATGTTATGTTAGTTGAACTGTGAACCCAAACATGATTGGCTATGCCAATAGAGTGAAGCATTTGTTTAAGTCTGTAAGACTTTATGCTGTGATGTGACGAGAAGGGTCGATGCCAACTCGCTAACAGTCCTGTTGTTTACAGGCTGGGTTTTTTTTTTTCCTTGGGTTTGATCCCGACTCCTATGATCACTCACTTGGAACGAGAACTGGATTTCTTCCTGACGAGGGAGATGGCGAGCCTTAACCACTGAACGAACCAGGACATCTCAAGTAACTGAAGAGCAGACTGCTCTCTTCTGTGAACAATCTCAACGGTGTGGTAGGAAAAAATCGCACCACCGGACTCTGACTTTCACCCCAAGCGTGGGGATTTGACTTGACGCCGGCTGACTTGTGACTCATATGATCAAATCTCATACCGAGCATTTTACTATTGTCGATTGTTTTCATCTGTTTTTGTGTGTTATCTTTATGTGTTATATTTCCCATTATTATTAAAATTTAGTATATAAACCGTTTCATGCTATACCCGTGACTCCAGTCATTCTTAAACAACCTCCAATTCTCCCCGAACCTAATTATTGGCCCATTTGTTTATTTTTTCTTTTAATTATCTTATTGTATCCTGTAATCCGGTTACATAAAACTTGGCGAGCCAGCCAGGAGAATTGTAGAGTTGTTACCTTAGCTAACCATTGACTGACATCATAAGAGTGCCTGGAGGTCACAGTGGTTTGCCATTTTGGCATTATTGGTACTTTTGAGTGTTTTAAAATGGAAGTTGTGAAAACAGAAAAGGTCAAAGTTTCAAATGCTGTTTTAATCAGTGGGTTAACTGATACAGACCTTGATAACAAAGTCTTTGGGTTTATGGAAGGATTCGGACCAGTTAACAGGCGCATTAAGTTACCAAACTGTGATCAGATTATTGTGGAGTTTCAACATGAAGCCACTGTTAAGGAATTAAAGAAACAATGTTTACCCTATGACAAACCTTGTACTAGGAACCCAGATGTTTTCTTCCATATTCAAGACCTAGCCAGCGCGTACAGTCTAGAAACTAGCACATCTGCCACTGATGCCTATCTGTCAGAGCTCAGGGACATAGCTGCGCGTAGCAATCAATCATTTAAAGACCTTCTAATGGAGGAACTGGCAAAAATTGGGGAATCTTTAGGAAGGGATACCCATGCATCTGAACCAGTCACTGAACCAGAGCCAATGCTCCATAGTGACCAAGTTACATATTCCCTGCCTTTAACACCAGAAGTTAACTATATGAACAACTCAAAGGACAATTGTCCACCTACAGAGACTGGAAAACAAAACCCTTGCATTCCACCAAATCTTTTAAACACACCTGAGGTTCAGCGAGTTATTGTGGAACACATTGTTAAAAGCAGTGAGGTTATCCCTCCGCCTACTTCACAATACAGACTAAAACCGTTCTCAGGGCGAGTTCCACACCCTTCTTTTGAAACTGACTATGATACTTGGCGTAGTAGTGTAGTGTTATGCATAAATGATCCTTCACTCACCAAGTCCCAAATTGTACGAAGAATCGTGGAGAGTCTGTCAGCCCCAGCAGCGAGCATCGTTAAAGCTCTTAGTCCAAAATCCGACCCGGAAACGTACCTTGAACATCTCGATTCAGCTTACGCAGCTGTCGAAGACGGCGACGAGCTCTTTGCTCGCTTTTTAAACACAAACCAGGACAGTGGTGAAAAACCTTCCGATTACTTTCAGAGGTTATACACCTTGTTAAACCTAGTTATTCAGAGGAATGGAATTTCCTCCAGTGACGCCGACCAGCAGCTGCTCAAGCAGTTTTGCAGAGGCTGTTGGGACAGCTCGCTGATTTCAAACCTGCAACTCGAACAAAAGAAAGACAACCCGCCTCATTTTACAGCACTTCTCCTCAAACTGCGCACTGAAGAAGACAAACAGGCTACTAAAGCAGCACGCATGAAACAACACTTAGGGGCACAACGAACTAGAGTGTATTCAAATGTGCAAACAACATGCTCTCAGAGTAAAAACACTTGTGAACTGGAAATAGATGATAACTGTGATGACTTACGCAAACAAATCGCTGAGCTCAGGAGCCAAATTGCACAGCTTAAGGTTAACAACACAGATAAAAAGGCAAAGAAAACTCAAAAAGAGTCAAAACCCCGTGTGGGGACTAAAATTCCAGATGAGCCCAAACAGATTCAGCAGATAACAGCAGTGGTGCCCAGACCAAAGCCTGGATACTGTTTTAAGTGCGGAGAAGATGGGCACATAGCTTCTAGCTGTAGCAACGAGCCAAATCCAGCACTAGTTGCAACTAAAAGACTTGCTCTTAGACAGAAGCAGCGCGAGTGGGAGATGTCAAAGCCAATTGCTCAGTCTCCTCCTTTAAACCGGTAGAAGCTCCTATCGTGGGACAGATAGGTGCTAAAGTAGAACCAAGTCCCTCTAAGGAAAGGACAGAGAGACTTTTTTGCAAGCCAGTTCATGCTCATTCAGTGCCAAAACTTCCCAAAAGATTAGTGGGTGGGCGATGCACAGCTACAGTCTCAGTTAACAGTGTTGAATGTAATTGTTTACTGGATTCAGGGTCCCAGGTAACCACCATTGCCAATTCTTTTTACCAAGAACACTTACCTGACCTCTCAATTAAACCCATCAGTAATCTGTTAGAAGTCGAGGGCGCAAACGGTCAAGCAGTTCCTTATTTAGGATACATAGAGATAAGTGTCACATTTCCAAAAGAGCTCGATCAGTCTGGACTTGAGTTACCTACCCTTGCGTTAGTGGTTCCGGATATAAGCTCAAACTCTGATACACCACTACTCATTGGCACAAACACACTCGATCCTTTGTATGAGCAATTGTCTGCCAATAACTTACCTGATTCCAAGGCACTCTCTTATGGGTACCAACACGTGCTAAAAGCCTTAGCAGTCAGAAAAAAACAAAGCAAAGATGGACGAGTTGGTGTGGTGAAGCTTCGAGGGAGAACCCAAGAAGTTCTCCCTGCAAATAAAAAACTGTTACTAGAAGGGTTTATGCAACCCAGCCAAAACAAGCATGAGCCTTATGCACTCATTGAACAACCCACCAATGGTTCTCTACCAGGGGGTATAATTGTAGACTGTTGCCTCATTTCCTTACCTTCACATGGTCCATACAAAGTACCTCTTGTACTAAGAAACGAAACTAACCATGACATCACATTACCCACTAACTGTGTGATCGCTGAGTTAGTTAAAGCCGATCGTGTTATGCCATATCCAGAACCTGACAAAAGTGATCAGAAAGTACTTGCGGCGTGTAGTTCGCAGCAACAGACTTCACCTTCAAACCCTCCTCTCAGTTTTGACTTCGGTACTTCGCCCTTGTCCGAAGAATGGAAAGGGAGGATCACCAACAAACTTACCACTTCGCCAGTTCTTGGCTACGCTGACGCAAAACTCCCATATCTAGTACACACAGATGCTAGTACGACCGGACTCGGTGCAGCGCTATACCAAGTGCAAAACGGTGTCACACAGGTAATCGCTTATGCAAGTCGCGGTTTAAGCTCTAGTGAAACTAGGTACCCTGCGCACAAGTTGGAGTTTCTAGCCTTAAAGTGGGCCATAACAGATAAGTTTCATGACTATTTGTATGGGAACACATTCACTGTCATTACTGATAATAATCCGTTAACTTACCTCTTAACAACGGCAAAACTCGATGCAACGAGCTATCGTTGGCTAGCTGCGTTGTCCACCTATAATTTTGACATCAGATACCGTGCAGGTACACAGAACGTTGACGCGGATGGCCTGTCTAGGAGGCTGCATGATAAACCTGAAGACAACTCAAAATTCACTGAGGAATGCCAACGACTAGATGAGTTCCGATCTCATCTTTTTTCCTCTGTCAAAGAAGTCGAGCTTCAACTTCAAGCCGAAGCAGTGAAGGCAACATGCCAAAAGCACATGGTCTTGGATGAGACTGATTCTCCTTGTGGTTTAGTTCAGTCACTTGCCATGTCTGCAGCGGCCATTCCAGACCTATTCCAGTTGGAAGACAATAGTGACAGTTTCTTTGCTGTGCCCAAGTATAACCATGCTGACCTTGTCTCCTTGCAGAGGAAAGATCCAACCATTGGCCGAGTCATTCAGCTGCTTATGACTGACAATAAACCGCCAACTGATACTATTGCAGAACCCCCGGTGGTTCTTAACCTTTTGAGAGAGTGGAAACGGTTTGAGTTTCAAAATGATTTACTGTACCGGAGACGCCAATTAGGACCAGAGACATCATTGCAGTTAGTCTTGCCTGATTCATTACGTTCAACAGTCATGCAAAGCCTACATGATGATATGGGGCATCTTGGGGTTGAACGTACGACAGATCTCATTCGGTCCCGTTTTTACTGGCCAAGAATGGCTAGTGATATCGAAATCAAAGTTAAAACTTGCGAAAGATGTATCCGTCGGAAGGCCCTCCCTGACAAAGCTGCTCCAATGGTGAGTATTACCACCACCAGACCTATGGAGTTAGTTTGCATGGATTTTCTCTCCATAGAACCAGACAGTAAGAACACTAAAGATGTCTTAGTGATTACAGACCATTTTACAAAGTATGCAGTGTCCATCCCAACCAAAGATCAGAAAGCCACCACCGTCGCGAAGAACCTGTGGGAACATTTTTTAGTCCACTACGGGTTTCCTGAGCGTCTTCATAGTGATCAGGGACGGGATTTCGAATCACGTACAATCAAGGAACTTTGTTCTTTACTTGGTATCCGTAAAGTCAGAACGAGCCCTTATCACCCTCGTGGCAACCCCGTTGAACGGTACAATCGTACATTACTCAGCATGTTGGGAACTTTACAAGCCACTGAGAAACATCACTGGCGCGATTTTGTAAAACCACTTACTCACTCGTACAATTGTACAAAAAATGACGTGACGGGATACTCTCCCTACGAGCTAATGTTCGGTAGGCAGCCTCGGTTGCCTATAGATATTGCCTTTGGGTTACCGCATTTGAACAAGCCCTCTATAACTCATTCTCAGTATGTTAAAGAACTGAAGAGTCATCTGGAACAGAGTTATGACATTGTCATAAAAAACTCTCAAAAAACAGCGAGGAAGAACAAAGAACGGTTTGACAGAAACATTCGTGAGTCCACACTAGGTGTGGGAGATCGTGTTTTAGTCCGAAATCTTCGCTTAAGAGAAAAGCATAAATTAGCAGACAAATGGGAGCAAACAGTGTATATAGTTCTCAAACAGATGGAAAACTTGCCAGTATACACTGTAAAACCAGAGAACGGAGAAGGACCCAACAGAACACTCCACAGAGATCTTTTACTGCCTTGTGGTTTTCTCTCTTCATTAGAAAATGAAACAGAACGCGTTACGAAACCTAGCAGACCTCATACAAGACAGAGTTCAGCCTTAGAACCTGACCCAGATGAGCCACTTGACGAAGAGGTAGATGAGTTTTATTACTCTGATCTTCCACAAGTGCTAAACCGACCATCCTATCAAATAGCGGTCACCTTGCCAAATAGGGAACTCATAGCAGATTCAGGACCGGTAAATAATATTCAACAACAAAACACACTATCCTTACACACAGGGGATCGCAAGGAACCAACCTTAGCTGGTAATGAAAATGCTGAATTGTCCTTACTTGACAAAGGCATCAACACCGAAACATTCTTACCTGACAGAATGAGTGAAACTGCGACATTCTTACCTGAAAGAGTGAAAGAAGCAGCAACATACTTACCTGAAAAAACGAAAAAAAACGAAGTATACTTACCTGACGTAGAAACGGGGGATGAAACTAACACAAACCTACCTCAATTGGATGGTGTCCTAAAGTCGCAGCAACGTGATGTAAGTTTTGAACCCATCATACACGATCAGACACATACATCTGAAAAGACCAAAGTCTTAGAGAATAGCTCATCAGCTCTGTCGGAAACAGAGAGCTCACTTCGTCCTGTCTCAGTTGAGAATCAAACCGAAACGGATGAGCATGATACTGTGCAACCAGAGATGTATGTCAGGAGATCTGAACGAAGTAGTCAGCCTCCTCAAAGACTAACTTACTCTCAATTGGGCAATCCACTAGTGACCGTAGTTAGGTCCCTTTTCCAAGGACTTAATAAAGCTTTTATTGACTCTCTTACTCAAGAAGTTGTGTACCCCGTAGAAACAATGCACAGGGACGTGCATGATATTTAATGGGGGAGGATGTAACCCAGAAGCTAGAACCTTAATGAGGTATTAACTAATTGGCTTACTAATATGATCCATCCTCAATTTAGATAAAATATAAAATATAAATTAAGGAAATTAACAATACTAATTAATAGATATCTAATTAACTAATAGATAATTTCATAATGAATTATTGGAAGGGTGAATAACTAAAATAACGAGTTTAATATTAAACATCGGTTAAAACAAGAATCTTGAACATCACTAACAGAAACAGAAGAGGAAAGCTGTATACTATTGGTCCAGGTGGGAATCTGAAATTTCATTGGCTGAGAGAAATAAGTCCCGCCTCCGCGAAATAAAACCGTGCGACGCAGCTGAGCGAGAGGAGAGACAAACGGCTGTGCAGCACGCAGATACAGAAAGCAAAGACTGAGCGGTTAGAGAGAGAGAGAGAGAGAAAAAAAAACAACGGTCGAGGCCGTGAAGAACCCTGATTTGGGTGCCGCATAGATAGAGGGAGAGGCGGACTTGACTCCTTCTAATAAGAGCTAGGAACTTGGAACCAACGCGGTGAGTAAAGAAAAAAGAAGAGAAAAAGCTAACGATGCAACTTAAAAAAAAAAAAGGAAACTTAAATAGCTTATCAAATTAATTCCATTCTTATAGATTTGTGTGGAGACGACAGAGTGAACCAATCCTCTGTAGGAGGGAACCGTTGGAGCGCGTTGGTGAGTGAATGAGATTAAATTCAGTAAATTATTAAATTCAAAAAGCTAATTACAGCAACCGAGGTGACAGCAGTGGGCTGCTAGACGTTAGATCCCAGGAGTTAACATCTCAAACTACCAGTTAACGGTGGTAGGGCATATAGGAGTTAACGGCTCAAACCGCCAGTTAACGGCGGTAGGGCATATGGGATTCCCAGGAGTTAACGGCTCAAACCGCCAGTTAATGGTGGTACGGCCTAGATGTACAAGGTCCTCAGGGGCGTTATAGCTAACGCCATAGAATTAGCCATGCGTCCCTTAACCAAACATTTAATAATAAAAAAATAGATAAATAAAAATAAATAAAAGCTAACTGATTAGGGAGGAATTATTTTACAAAGGTGGACCAAAGGACCAGAATTTATATTTTGTTGAATTTTGTTATAGAACATTTTATTTATTTATTTATTTATTTATTTATTTATTGTGTTACAGATATACAAGGTGTCACAATGCTGTATAGAAACACAACTAAATGTATCCTTGTTGTCATGAATGTATTTCTTGTTGAATAGTGTAGAGTAATAGAATCTAACTGAGCCTATTGAGCTGAACAATTGTTGTCATATGTAATTATATTTCCAGAGCTACTGAGAATTATTTTAATAGACAATCAAATTGATGTTATGTTAGTTGAACTGTGAACCCAAACATGATTGGCTATGCCAATAGAGTGAAGCATTTGTTTAAGTCTGTAAGACTTTATGCTGTGATGTGACGAGAAGGGTCGATGCCAACTCGCTAACAGTCCTGTTGTTTACAGGCTGGGTTTTTTTTTTTCCTTGGGTTTGATCCCGACTCCTATGATCACTCACTTGGAACGAGAACTGGATTTCTTCCTGACGAGGGAGATGGCGAGCCTTAACCACTGAACGAACCAGGACATCTCAAGTAACTGAAGAGCAGACTGCTCTCTTCTGTGAACAATCTCAACGGTGTGGTAGGAAAAAATCGCACCACCGGACTCTGACTTTCACCCCAAGCGTGGGGATTTGACTTGACGCCGGCTGACTTGTGACTCATATGATCAAATCTCATACCGAGCATTTTACTATTGTCGATTGTTTTCATCTGTTTTTGTGTGTTATCTTTATGTGTTATATTTCCCATTATTATTAAAATTTAGTATATAAACCGTTTCATGCTATACCCGTGACTCCAGTCATTCTTAAACAACCTCCAATTCTCCCCGAACCTAATTATTGGCCCATTTGTTTATTTTTTCTTTTAATTATCTTATTGTATCCTGTAATCCGGTTACATGAACAAAACATTTAAAACTATTTAAGTAAAACTGAAAAATCAACCAAGCTTCTGTTTTATGCATTAAATGACTTTTATTTATCTTTTTTATGTATTTTTGCTTTTATTTTGTTAATCCTCGTCTCCTATGTGCAAGGTTTTTCTCATGACGGTATTGGAACTGACACCGTTGCTACTTTTTAACACCGGCTGTATACGGTATTACCGCCCAAGCCTATAATCCACACCTTTAAAGGTATTTCATTTAACTCATTCACTGCCAGCCGTTTCCTTTTTTTTTACCGTGTCCTGTCTGGCTGTGAAGCAAGCAGAATTGATGTCTGAATGCTGGTGACAAGCCTTACAGATTTACTCTCAGGTGGAGCATCAAAGCGTTTGCTTTTAATGTCACGCCTGATACTTAAAACGTTATTGTTATTGTTGTTGAATGCATTGTAATTCCGACCAGACACGGAGACAGAGGTGAAAGAGAAAGGAAAAGAAAAGGTGGGGAGGGGGGGGGGGGGGTGTTCCACAAAAACAAACAATGAACAAGAGTCTGCTTCTAGACCTGCAGAAAAAGGCAAAAAAAAGGGACACAACAACAATACAACAAGATCAAGCTATCACTGCATCAACTTGATGAAGAAAATATATAATCAACATTGCTTAAAGGAGACATAACATGAAAAACACACTTTTTTATCCATTAACACAGTGTGTTTCACATTTTAAGTGTCTAAGTGAGCAAAAAGGCTTATATTATTCACTGGAGTTGCTATTTAGATATTTAATAATTAAGTTTTGGGCATATTTGTCCACCCGTTCAGTTTTTCACATTATCTATTACATCTATTTCGTCAGGATAACTACCAAATATGGTAATGGCCCTCGGCTAAACACAGAGCCAATCCGCCATTTTTTCTTCTCGCTAAGATTTTTTGTAGTCCTATTGGAAAAATGCAGAATGCCTGGTTATTTTAGCCACACACAGCTCAAAACTGTTCCTCGTTTTAAGGAAGGGTGGTGTGGCAGTATTTAAACCCAGGAGCTGATGACACTACTGCTAAAAAAACACAGAAGAAAAAGTAGTGTGTGTGTTTGTGTGTGTGTGAGTGTGAGTGAGTGTGAGTGTGTGTGTGCGCACGCGCGCGCGTGGTTCGTTCGGTGTCTCCAGGCTACTGACCAAGTACCGAGGGCTTCATCTATCTAAAAGGAGTCATTTGCATCTGAATGTGGCAGCAACGGGACACAGCAGCAGAGCGGTAAGCTTCATATCACTCTAAAATGTCGACAAACTTTACTTTAGATTTACGGGCATTAGCAGCACTAAAGCGTTAGCATCCGGCTTGCTATCGCTAGCACAGTATGCTAGTAAAGTTAGCACCCAGATTAATGTGGATTTGGCTGATTTTCGTGGAATAAAACGTGATTTCTGATCAACGCCTTCTTTTACACCAGATGATAACCTCCCACTGATTGTAACAGCAGAGAGTCTGTGCGTTATTCTACGTGAGTGTGATGTAATCTTAGCATCCAGTAAATAAAGTCCCATATCAGCTAAAATGCAGCGTGACAAAGTCGTTAAAGTGCGTCAACACAGTGGATTTAATAGAGTTTTAAAGAACGATCTCTGAGTGGAGTGAGGTTAGTTTTTTGTCTCACTGCAGATATAAAAACTAACTGCATCAGTCAGACGCAGCAAAGCTCACCGTCTGTATGAGCGTGAGCGTAGGAAAGCTGATAAAATCGGCTGTAAAATAATTAAAACAAAAGTAGAAATGGTCCTTTGCTTTTTTAGAGTCAACATCCAGAAGACTGGAGCCGTGTTTCACTGACAGGCTGTCAGCCTAACGCCCTGATGAGCTCAGCTGGGACAAACTGGTCTGATGTTTAGGTACGTGAAGATCTGCTTCTCCAAGGCCTTGAGATGCTAGTAAAAAATAATTTAGCCAGCTTGCTAATGTTACTTTTCTTCTCCTCTAAGGAACACAGAACGCTCAGATGTTGGCGCTTCACGTGACCTACTGAGGAAGGAGACCCACCAGTAAAGAGACGGTCTGGACCAGACCAAAGTGAGTGATGACACCTCAGCCACCCTCATCATTAAGAACACCTCACCCCCTGAATCACTCCGTCTGATGACAGCAGAGTGATTTATTTGATGTTTTACTTGTTTAGTCTGTTTAGAAATTATTGAATTACATTATTTTCTGTAAACAACCATCTGATCTGGATGTGTGCAGAATAACTTTCCCCAAATTCAGCAGCAGCTGGCCTACAAAAATAGCTGCAGCATGTAGTAAGTCTGTCTGCTGCACTGCTCTCTAATGAGCTTCCTTTCATGAGGAGTCATTTGTATAATTTTAGTGTCACTATTTTATTACATTTGTAAGAATATGAAGTCACTGCAGCAAAGTGAACTTGTGAACAAACACAAACGTGACTATAAACATGAAAGCTAAAGAAACAACTTTCCTAAAGCTGCTTGTAAACAAAATATGTCATTAAAGTTATCGTCTATCATTGCAGAATATGGCGATGACATCATGGAACTGGTCTTTGGAAAAGTTTTCCCTGAACCAACTCCGTTTCTAGATGAGGTAGAGAAGATTTGCATCTCACCAACCCTCTGGTCTCAGTATTCAGACAACGGAGGTCTCCCACTGTTGTCCAGGACCAGTTTGAAGCCCACATACTGCCCCTCCCTCATCATCAGGAAACATCAATCCGTATCCTGAGGACAACAGAAGACGGCAGGAGGACAGGAACTCTGAGACCTAGACACCACCAGCACCGAGACACAAAGCACCTGTGTGCACAACGCCTGTTTAACTACTAAAGCCTGTTTATTATATTGTTCCACTTATTTGCTGTGAGGTTAATACTTAGAAAATTTGTATATTAATGTAAACAATAAAAAAATCACTGATTGTATGTTTTCTTTTAGATGTAATGGTCCAAACTCAGCCTTGTAGACATTTATTGCATCCTGTAGGTAAATACACAGAACAGGCTCAGATCCAGGATGACCCAGCATGCACTTCTTCCATTCTGGCTGTTAGGGATTGTATCAATAACTCAATGCCTGCTGATGTTTTCACCTAACGGTATTTATTTAGAATGCAGGTAAGATTTAACTATATTTGTTAGCAAAGCAGACTGATCTTGGGAATTTCACTGCAGCACTGATGTCCACCTGTGTGTACACATTAGAGAGAATTACCACTTTACAGCTAAACACATATTTAATAAAGATATAGGCTACGCATTGCAGACAATAAAAACAAAGTTGTAAGCATTAGAATTATAATGATCACATTAAAGAACATTGAGAAATGTTCTTTATTTTTGACTAGAATCTCAAATCTTTAAATTAAAATGTGACTGCTTTTTATCCATTTTCAGCCTTAAGACACCCAATATAAAATAAGACTACTTATAAAATTATTTATAATTATATGTATGTATATAGATAGATAGAGATCTTAATAAAATATATTCTTTTAATGGTGTTTTAATGAGCTGTATCATTTTTTTAAAACTTTTTTATAGAAATAAATAAGCAAGCAGCATTCCTTGTGTGTGTGTGTGTGTGTGTGTGCGCGCGCGCGCCTGCTCGTTTGTCCTTCAGTCGGCCGTGACGGATGTGTGTGTGTGTGTGCGCGCGCACGTGCCTGCTCGCTTGTCCCTCCGTCGGCTGTGACGGGTGTGTGTGAGTGACTACAGACAAATGCATGAGAGAGTTAGCAGCCTTGAAACAGCCTGATGAACTACTCTCCCCACATGTTTTAAAAATGCTAATATGCTATGCTAAATAATGATTTCTCTATAGAACTACAAAGTCCGGCTGGGGGAGGAGAGTACAGGTCTGCACTATGGAGGGGGGCGGAGTTTACAGCTCCTCCTCCAGTTTAAAGAGACAGTACCCCAAAACGGCTCGTTCTCAAGACTCTCCTCAGAACAGGGGTAGATGAGGGTCTGTAGAGCAACAATAATGAGGAAATCAGACCAAAGAACTGCAGTTCCACTGTTTTTAGACCCCAACTGAAGGATTTAGATGTAAAAAGGAATAACTTAAAAGCATGTTATGTCTCCTTTAACTGAAGAATCACGATAATAAATCACAGTGCATTAAGTGCCCACCATAGTCTTAAGACCTGTGTAGAACGTGCCCAAGCCCATACTTTTGAGAGCACCATGTGAGCACCTGTATGTGTACACGCGCTTGTTTATGTAAGGTTTCTCTATAGGAGCGTCCAACAGAGAGTGTGAGGGACCACAGATCCGCCCCCCAAAGATGCCCAGGAGACGGGGGGAGCTCCAAGTCCCAGAGATCCAGGCGCTGCCCCAGAACACAGGAACCCCAAGGAGACTGCAACCAGGAAGGCCCCCCGCCCCCCCCCCCCCCGAGAGGCACAGAGGATCGCCCCGGGGGGCCACAACCAGCAGCCGGCAGAGTCCCGGGAGACATCAGCGGCAAGCCCACAGGCCCGCCCGCAGCCTCCCACCCCCTAGCCAGCCAAGCCCGGGACCCAGCGACCCGGGACCCAGGGGCGACCACCCCCGCCGGGGACCCAGCAGAGCCCAGGGACCCAGACCCCACCAGGCAGCCACCGGGATCTATCAGGCAGATGCCTTAATCTAAAACCCCCAGACCCGGTTGCCACGAACACTCAGGCAGACCATGGCACAACCCCTCACACCAGGTGTCTGCCAGCCGTTTCCTGATCACTAACGGCCTTTGCTGCCAGCGTTTCTCACAGTTTTTACTGTTTTTTTAAGAGTCACAGAACGTTGCGCACTAGCATGATGTCGATGCCAAAACAACCAAAACAAAGAGGAGACTCACCTCTTACATCAGGAAGAATCCGTGTGTTTCGAGCGTTATTCGTTCTTTCATAATCCGTTGTCGAATTGTGATCGGCAGACGCTTTTCCGGTTCGCGCCTCACTTTTTTTTTACAGGAACGGCCCAAAACGATCTCCAAACACATGGATGTGTTGCTTCCTGATCATGTGATCTGTGACGTATGCGGATGAAGATCGGCTTCAGGGCTGAAATGTTTGTTCTCTGAGCGCGGGGGCTCGTTCCGATGCTCAAACAGTAAAAAAATACAAATGACGACTTTAGTCGTCATTGGCAGTGAACGGTTGGATCTAAAATGACGACTTTAGTCGTCAATGGCAGTGAATGAGTTAAACGTGACTTGGAGGCAGAATTTTAAGTGCCTCGAGAAAACATCAAATGTTCTACTGAAATAATTTAGCTTTTTTTTGTGGGAAGTTGCCAACATTGTTAAAACATTGGGATATTTCTCTAACAACCCTTTGGAATTCCACCATCATCATTGTCACATGCAGTGGCAATGAAGGCTTTTGAATTCTGGTTTGTTTTAGGTACATTTTGCTTTGTTAAAACACAACCAACATGTTTTTGGAAAAAATGTTACTTAAAAAAAAGAATCTAGCAAAAATAAATAAATAACAAATAAATAAAAGCTGATGTTTTTAGGGCCCTGTCCCTGGAACTTTTGGCTCAGCCATATCCATTTGCTGCCTCTCTGACTATGCAGCATTAGAGAGCACACAAACACAAAGAGATGTTTTCTGTTTTGGAAAATCAGCTGTTGAGTTTTAGCTCACGTACAACAGATGTGAAAAAAATTGGCTTTATTTTAGTTAACCTGAGAGAATAAATAAATCATGGTAAAATCAGATGACTCTCACACAACACCACGCACATACACACCCCACCCTGCTTCCCCCCCTCGAGGACAGTCAACTTTACTTCTTCTACATCTGATCTTTCTGGACAATCACTTCTGTTGTTGGCGATTTCTCTCCCACTCCTCGAGACACCCCGAACATCCCGCGGCTGCAGCTCACACCTTGATACCAGTAATGGAAGAGTGGTGCCCATTGTTGCAGTAAACATATCCCATGATGCACTCACACGCTATCAAGCCAGCTGGGCAGGCTACCGGCACCCAGCTAATTCAATCTAGCGTATCTACGGGACTACGTGTTTATCCCCCTATTATTGTAAGTATGGTTTTAAATGAGAAAACATTTAGGACTTTTAAAAATGTTCACTCACATGATGTTATTTCAGATCATATATTTGTGAGTACTTCTATTTTCATGGTAAATGGCTTGTATTTAGAACCCACCAAGGCGCTTTACAACACAACAGTTATTCACACATTCACTCGCTGAAACCACAGCTGCCCTGGGGAACACTAACAGAAGTGAGCGACTTCTTTCTCAGTCCAATATGGAGATTAAAATTAGACTATTACATCTGTTGTTAAGACTGGGTTGGAGTTTTATTAGCTGCTCACTTTGTCTACATTTGATCCAATTTCTCTGCTGTTGTTCCATTAAAGAACTACATAATACACATAATTAACAAGCCTTAAATAAATGATTCAATGTACTGTTTTTAAATTCTAATAAAGACTTTTAAGCAACAGAAACCTGGAATGTTTTTGTCTGCTTCTACGATAAACTTCACTGCACCATTAATCTAAGGAAATATGTTAACCAAACCACTTGGTAATGGTGCACGCTGCTTCTAAAATCCATCATTTTTCATAGAAAAGGTTATGGTATTTAGCTACTCGAACCCACAACTCACAAAAAATAATGTGCACAAAGCCCCAGACTGAAAACAGGATCAAACTGAAGATTATCACCAACCTTCTCCAGTTTTTCAAAATGCTCCCTCAGGAACTTCATAGGACGCTCAGGCTTAGCGATGCAGAGGTTCACAATGCACTCTTTGAGGATCTGCTGGATGTTGTGCTTCTGCACAAAGATTTCACATCCCTTCAAACTCTCGTCTTCTTCCAGAGTGGAGGAGGAGGTGGCCATCTTATCTTTTATCTCTGCGGTAGTGGGAGAAAACAGGGTGGACCATGAGAGGAGGGAGGGAATGCAGAAGGGAGGTAGAACATTGAGCTGGGGTAAAGGAGAGCTGAAATGAACAGAAAGACGATTAGGATGACCCCATTAAAGGTGCAGTATGTAAGAATATAGTGAGAATTTTAAATTCCAAAAGAGTCTAATGTTTCAGTCATTTTGGAAGGAAGGTTATACTGAAACATGTTTCATGTCTAGCTGGCTGCAGGGATTGTCAGATTTTCTTCTTTCAAAACAATGGAAGGAGGGACGTAACTACTGTTTACCATCAGTGAGTGTGGGGTTGCTGTGTCTTCTGCGAGCTAATACTGCAGCACCGACAATTGTAATTTGACAACGGCCGGTAAAAAGCTCCAGAGTTGTTCAAAGTGGTTGCAGTAACCAAATTTTACCACATGATGTCATTTTCACTTCATTTCTACATAATGCACCTTTAAGATCAATAAGAGGACATGGGGCAGGATATATCTGTTAGCAGTGCCTCACATATGATGCCTTCTAATTACAGAGATGGAATACAAATGAACAGTGGATCACTAGGAAAACTATCACAACATGAATTTTAAACTATCTGATTAAAATGGAATAATCGGCCTATGGATATATTTGGAATCATGCTGCAAATCAATCCTCTCTAATTTAATCAGGAAACACCTTTTGTGTTAGATTTGTTATTTAAGAGGCTATCATTATATTTGTTTGGATTTCAAGAGTCATGCCAGCACTTACTTTACTTCAAGAAGATGTGATACTGACTGCATTTTTCCTGCTGGTATCAAATTCAAATTTCAAACAAAACTGCTTTTAACATTAGATGAAGCTGTCTTTCTATAAAGCACTGCATTGTTGTTGATGTTGCTTACACATTGCACTGCAACAATTTTAGAGAAATCAAGTTAGTTGATTTGCAAAAGCTTGACTGGTCCAAACAATTAGGGTTATGATTGACTATTCATTTTAATATAATTTATAATCACTATCATGCAAAAAACAGCATATCGCCTTTGTATGTTTTTGTGTTTTTGAATTTGTTAAATATGATAAACTATCACCATTTAACGTGTTTGAAAGGTGATAGAGAATAAAAACAAAAAGCTGTAATTACATTTGACTGCAAATAATTTTAATACCATTGTGTTTATTTACTACAAGTCAGGAAGAGAAGCGAGTTAGCCACCTCGTTTCACTTCCTCATAGGGATATCACGTATACAGTACGATACAGTATGGTTATGAATGTAAATCAAATGGCTATGAGGTCTTGACATGTACCGTGGGCTAATTATTCCCCACAACGAGCGCAGCCCTGTCCACATTTAACTGTTTCATCAACTGTGTCACTTGTGATGCCAGGGAGCACCTGTTCAAATGCATTCCAAGGAAGCTAACACAGCTAGCGAAGCTAATCTTACAGTGATAGCCAAACCACAGTGAAGGGAAATTACTGCTAAAGGAGACGCCACTACAGGGCCCGTTAGAGACGGTTAGTTCTGTAAGCACGGCTCGGTCGGTGCTCGCGCTGATGTTCCTACCGTTTTTTTGTTTTTGTTTGTTTTTTTCAGAAGGATGCTCAGTGAGAAAACACCTCGCGGATGGTAGAGGATTGATGATGGACGGCTTGTTAGCTGGGATGCTGCTGCTGCTGTTGCTGCTTTGCCTCTCCGTTCGCTCTGCGTCAGTCTCGATGACGTCAATCTGTCATTTCGACCGCAGCGTGCTCTCTTGAGGACGGCAGCACGCGGCAACCCTTCTGCAGGGCACGAGCTAGGAAGCAAAGAAACACGGACATTTAAAACAAGCCATAAAAAGCAAACCTTCAACACGAAAAAGCTGCTAATGAGTTCACCACAGTGTCGGTTTTCGTGGCCTCAAATTATAGCATAATAATGTAATAAAAAACTGTTACCGTTAGGTTTTCATCTTCAGTTCTTTTTATTAAAGCAGTTTTGCAAGCAATTCCCGTTATAGATCGCAGAAGGGGTTTTAACACATAAAAGTGTTGCTGCTAATTTCTGTTTATTGGAGCAACGGAAATCAGATTCAATTTCAGAGAAAACAATCCCCAAGAGGATAATGTTTGCTTACAAAAATCTACAACTTAAATGAAAATTAAACATACGCACAAAATATAAATATAAAAGTAATTCACTCACAAATGTATTTTCTCACATCAGCACATACAGCAGAATTTTTTGTCATGACAAATAAAGTTTAGGGATTTGAATGAGTAGTTATCGTAAAGGAGCCTTTTGTTTGTCGTGCAGGTCCCGGTTACCATAACGACCGTCAAGATGGCAGCGGAGAAAACAGGAGATAAGCATGCTGCATCAGACGTTTTGAGAGGACTCCACCGACACCTAAACTGTCTGAACGAAGACAACAAAATGACACGAAGGAGAGCTCTTGAGCTGATAAAGAAGGAGACTGTTGATAAAGGGCTCTGCAGCGGTGTCTTACAGGAAATATTATCTTCCCTCCTCAAGCCTCTTCTCAAAAGCCTGTCAGACCCTGTGGAGCGATGCAGAGAAACCGCACTTGTCACAATAACAGACTTTATTCGATGTGTTCCCAGACCGGAGGAGTCGCTGTCTTATCTCATGCCCTGTCTGGCTCAGCGTTTTGGGGAGAAGGAGACCTTAGAACCGTCGGAGGAGCTTCGGCTGTTAGCCGTGGAGCTGTTGACTCTGACGGTGGAGGTGTGCGGGAAGCACTTAGCGCCATATCTGAACGAGATGATTAACATACTGCAGAGAACGATCGTTGACCCTTTCCCGGATGTTAAAAGAGAGAGCTGCAAATGCGTCGTGAGTTTTGCGAAATGTGTACCAGGTAAGTTCTCTGTTGGCCAAAAACTCCGTTACCACCATGGATTCACCGTACCCGCAGCTGCAGTGTTTTACAGTTCTCTACAGATCAACTGAGAAGGAATTATGAGTTTCACCAATACAATCCAAACTGCCAGTAAAAGTGTAAACCAGTTTTACTGTAATGTCAACACATGTATCTGCAAATAGCTATGGATAATTATCATCAACACAACACAGCGCTCATAAAAGTCATGAGTTGTGATAGCTACTTGGTAGATATGGCAGCGTCTTGTGACAGTTGATCATGACGTGCTGATCTCTTGACTACAGCACCGCATGGGGATCTCCGGTTTGGCTCTGCTGTGGTTAAAATCATATGTCTTTAACAGAACATTCTGTGTTAAGTTGGGTTCTGCTTCATCTTCTGTGGCCCCTTTGCTACGGGGTGTACCACAGGGATCAATTCTGGGGTCTCTATTGTTTTCATTAAACCTCAGAAGAACACTCAGTTGCACTTTCAAGTGGTGCAAAATGTTGCAGCTTGTTTTTTAACTGTCAAAAGAAAATTTGAGCACATCATCCCAGTACTGGCCTCTTTACAATGGCTTCCAATTGATTTTAGAGTTTGTGTTAAAACCCTTTTATTGGTTTTTGAGTCATAAAATGGTTTGCCACTGGTTTACCTGTCCAATTTGCCTCAACCTTAAATCCCCTCTTGGTCACTGGTCAGCTGATCAGCTGTTGTTAGTTATCTCTAAATTGCGTCTGGAACTTAGAGGAGCTTCCTCGGTTTTAGCCCCAAGGCTGTGGAATGATTTCCCTCTAAATGTTAGGCAGTCTTCCTCAGTGGAAGTTCAGACTGAAAACTTCATTTTATGAACTGGCTTTGATTGCAGAGGGTATCTGACACTGCTATTTTACTTTGAATGCTTTTTTTTTCTCTTATTGATTTGACTGTACATTTAAGTACAGCACTTTGGACAACTATGTGTTGTTTTTAAAGTGCTACAAATAAAGTTTGGTAAGGTATAGTATCGTCGTCATCATCAAGTCAAAATACACTGCCTGGCCAAAAAAATCCATTTGCCACCAAAAAAAAGGTCACACACACTAATATTTTTGTTGGACCACCTTTAGATTTGATTACAGCACACATTCACTGTGGCATTGTTTTGATAAGCTTCTGCAATGTCACCAGATTTACTTCCTTCCAGTGTTGCATTCATGTTTCACCAAGATCTTGCGTTGATGAGGGTAGAGTGTGACCGCTGCGCAAAGCCTTCTCCAGCACATACCTAAGATTCTCAATGGGCTTAAGGTCTGGACTCTGTGGTGGCCAATCCATGTGTGAAAATGATGTCTTATGCTCCCTGAACTACTCTTTCACTATTCGAGCCTGATGAGTCCTGGCATTGTCATCTTGGAATATGTGCTTGTCATCAGGGAAGATCAATCAATCAATCACAATTTATTTGTATAGCGCCTTCCACACTGCCTTTACAGAAGCCCAAGGTGCTGAACATAACTTTAAAATAACAAAAGAGCAAAGAGACCACAAGACAGATTAAAACTGCATAAAAGAGTGTGTAAAATAACAAAACAGATACAATAAAAGACTAAAATTCTAAAAATCTACATTACATGAAAGCCAAACGATAAAAATAAGTCTTCAAACGACTCTTAAAGACCTGCAGTGATGGAGACTGTTTGACAACAAGTGGGAGCTCGTTCCATAGTGCTGGAGCTAGGACAGAAAAGGCCCTATCACCCCTTGTTTTCAGCCTTGTTCTTGGGACGATGAGCAAATCTTGGTTAGCTGAGCGAAGAGAATGTGTAGAGGCATGCATGTGAAGCAGCCCAGCCAGATATGGTGGGGCACCACTGTTGAGAGACCGGAAGACGAACAACAAGACCTTAAACTTTGCCCGACAATCCACAGGGAGCCAGTGCACGGAAGCTAGGACAGGAGTAATGTGTGTTGTTTTGTTCAAGCCCGTCAGAAATCTAGCTGCCGAGTTCTGAACCAACTGCCACCGCTCAGTGCTACCTGAATGCGGAATAACCTGGTCATTCAGTATATTCAGGTAGTCAGCTGACCCCATTCTTGGAGCACATCCTGTTGCTGAACCTAGACCTGACCAACTGCAGCAACCCCAGATCATAGCACTGCCCCCACAGGCTTGTACAGTAGGCACTAGGCATGATTGGTGCATCACTTCATCTGACTCTCTTCTCACCCTGATGCACCATCACTCTGGAACAGGGTCCATCTGGACTCATCAAACCGCATGACCTTCTTCCATTGCTCCAGAGTCCAGTCTTTATGCTCCCTAGAAAACCGAAGCCATTTTTCTGGTTCCACTCACTGATTAGTGGTTTTCTTATGGCTACACAGCTGTTCAGTCCCAATCCTTTGAGTTCCCTTTACATTGTGCATGTGGAAATGTTCCTACTTTCACCATCAAACACAGCACTGAGGTCTGCTGTTGGTTTTCTTCTATTTGATTTCACCAAAAGTTTAAGTGATCACAATTATTTAGCTTTTTTTTCTGGGCCACATTTCTTTCTCAAAGACGACAGGTCCCCACGATTCTTCCGGTTTTTGTGCTGGACCCAACCCAATTTTAGTCATTTCTGAAATCTCATTAGATTAAATTCAATTCAAGTTTATTTATATAGCGCCAAATCACAACAAGTCGTCTCAAGGCACTTCACATAATAAACATTCCAAAACAGGTCAGTTCATTAAGCCAATCAGTAAAAAGTTTCCTATATGAGGAACCCAGCAGGTTGCATCAAGTCACTGACTAGTGTCAGTGACTTGATGAGGCAATCCTCATACTAAGCAAGCATTTAGCGACAGTGGAGAGGAAAACTCCCTTTTAACAGGAAGAAAGCTCCAGAGAATCCTGGCTCAGTATAAGCAGCCATCCACCACGACTCACTGGGGATGGAGAAGACAGAGCAGACACACACACACAACATATATACCGAGTACTGTTTCTATGGCTACATTGTGATTTCTCAGTAAATATTCTATTTAGTGAGAGATAAACTTTATTGTATTTATCCTAGTGAATCCCCAATGGGGTTGTGACTAAAATGTCATTTTTAATGTCTTTTCTTTGGTCCAGAGCACTTTCACATGCAGGCTGAGAGTCTGGTGAAGCCTCTCATGCAGACGATAACCCATCAACACTCTCGGGTGCGAGTGTCAGTCGTTGAAGCCACCGGGGCGGTCATTCAGCACGGTAGTGGGAAAAATGTGGATGATGTACTCTCACACCTGGCACAAAGGCTGTTTGATGACTCACCACAGGTAGAGCTTTTATTAATGTGAGAGTCTGTTTTATCTTATTACACTGTATCAGTTGGCTAAGGTTGTACTTTTTACTACTAGAATTACAAGGATAATTATTTACCTGTACTTAACCTGTACTGTGTTTCTTTCATGATCAAGGTGAGAAAAGCTGTAGCTGCGGTTGTTGGTGGTTGGCTTTTAAATATGAGAGACCGATACTCCTACTTCCACAAACTCATTCCACTCCTGCTGAGCAGTACCACCGATGAGATCCCAGAAATCAGGTTTCGTTTAATCTTTACACTTTATTTTGTGGAGTGTGCATTTTATCATTTTACATTCACCTAATAATTAACAAATAGGTGTTTAAAGGAGATTTTTTTTTAACAAGTTGATGCAATTTCCTTAATTCTTAATGTCTATGATGGTTTCAGTCCAGATACAAGAAGATTATATCACCAAACCTCTTGTATATTATTTTACTTTACAACTATTTAGGATCATTTTTGGATGTGGGTTGAAACCCTATTGTGGGTGTGTGTGTGTGTTTGGTGACAGAAATAATAATTATACATCTGGAAAAAGTTGAGACATGATTTCTTCTCATTTGAACTAAAGTGACTCATCCTGCCTCTCAGCTGCTCAGTAAACGAGGACTTTCCGAACCCAGCGAGGAACAAAAAAACCCAAAAGATTCACGTTAATATTATCTTTAGGTTTTATTTGTTCAAATTTTGAGTTCCTATTTAATTTAGACATTGAACATTTTCAGAAAATGTACAAAAAGGAAACATGATTGTACATTTTGTGGAACACTGTGTATTTCTACAACTTTATGCTTTATCTTTACAGACTTTTAGCTGCTGATCTATGGAAGCAGGTCGGCGCTCAGTGGGAGCAGGAGAATGAGGACGACATAAAGGACAAGATGGACTTCCTTCTAACCCCACCTCTTCACTACCCACCAGGAGGTCAGTCGCTACAAAAGCTGGTAGTTTTATTTTCAGTTTTCTTCTACAGCTGAAAGTCAAAAAAACTAGAATATGGTGCTTAAGTCCATTTATGTCAGTAATCCAGCTCAGACTGAGAGACCATCTAAAACAATGGTCCTCAATAGGCGACTCGCGGGCCCTCTCTTTGTGGCCCCCGAACCCTGCGCGCACCCCCCGTCACCCTCCGAACTGGAGGAGAAGGGACAGGTTGTCTTTCTTTATACTGTAAGCTTGTGCGTTATGTGCATTACAGCTAGCGATCCAAACAGCAGCCCCCCCACCCCCCCACCCCCCACCCCCATCCGGACCTCTTGCTTCTGGGTTTTTTTTTTTTTGAGTGGCCCTCGGACCATTATAATTGAGGACCCCTGATCTAAAGGCTCAGGATTCCTCTGCAGGGGTTCTGGATTCATCAGCTGATTAGAGACACTTGATCCTTTTCACGTTGTTCTTATTGTCTGAGGCTTGGACTGTGGGGTTTTCATAAGCTGTGAGTCATGATTATAACAAATAAAGGCTGAAATATCTGGATTTGCATGGAACGAGTCCATCTCATAGTTGAATTTCATCTTTTTAAGTAGAATTACTGACATAAATGAACTTTTGCACCATATTCTAAGTTTTCAAGGTTATAATATTTGATTAAATGGAAACAAGCTCTCGGCTTGTCCGAGTCTTCCATCACATACCCAACTTTCACAGCCACAGTTTGAGGGTCATCTGCAGCTGTTCGATGTTGCCACGCTAAGGAGACCGTACCCTTCAGTAAACAGAGGTGCTCCATGTGATGAATAAAAGGAAGTAAAAGTCTAGATTACAGCTTTGCTACCGTTTGCACTCGTTTTTCTAAATACAGTTTCAAATGAAAGCCCTAAAACTGCTCTCCGTGCTTCTTCAGCAGCTAGATCGTTAAAACTTCTGCTTCCAGTCAGTGTTAAGTCCTTCCTGAATATGTTCTTGTTTCATAGCGAACAATAAAAACGATGCCTATGTGACGGCGGTGCTGGCAGGGCAGGCTCTGAACATGAGCATGGTAGCTAGACTATACCCAAGGGTTGTGTGTGTGTGTGCGCGCACGTGCGTGCGTGTGTGTGTGTGTGATTGGACACTTGGCTGTTTCTCTAGGCCTCTACAGATCTCAGAGCCTCACAGTGAGTATAAAACTGGCCTATAGATGGGAAGGGTTCTGTTCTTTTCTTCCTCTCCTTTCTCTCTCTAGCCGTCATAAATCTAGCAGCCCTCCCAGCACGAGGTCACCGTCAGACAGCAAAAGACAACCAGAAATGGTCTTGTTTGGTCTTGTTGAGGTTAGCTTCTCTGATTTATCACCTGCTTTCTTTGGTCCCCACTTTCCTTCTCATCAGAGAGGGGGAATAAGGTAGTGTGAAAAAGAGAGGAGAGAACGGGAAGCCCAGGGTAACAATAGCAGGCTACTTAAGAATGCCTCTTGCTTGCTCTGAAAAGATTTTCTGACCTCATAGTTATTATTTGATATATTTGTTGAAGCTCAGCTGTTAGTAATTGTTTCATAATGTTTTATGGAAATGTCCGTATTCAAATTTGTTCTAATAAAAAACAGTGGTACACATGATTGTTTTATTGTTGATAAAAAAAGAAAAGACCCTTTTCCCTCCAGTGGAACGTCCAGGCCTGGGTTGCAGAGAGTTGGTTGTGAGAAACCTGGGGCGACTGGTACCAGCTATCAGCCATGATGTGACGGACTGGCTGGTGCCGACGCGGGTCAGGACCTCCCAGCTCCTCTCCGTGCTGCTGCTGCATGCAGAGGACCACACCACTCAGCACCTGCAGCCGCTGCTGGCCACGCTCTACCGGGCCTGCGCTGACTCAGAGAGGGATGTGGTCAACAACGTGAGTCCCGCACAGCTTTTCATCAGATTAGCAGGATGTTTTGTATCACTTTGTTTTTCTCGTTGTGATTCAGACGCAGCAGTATTTCTCAACCTTTAGTGGTGTTCAGTGAGAAGAAATAATGTTTTTTTTTTGAGTCAGCGGCGTTGTTTCTACATAAATCTGTCATCTGCTGAGTTTAGACTGGTACTGGCTGGGTTCAAAGGAATGGGATGCACCTGTTTACATCAGTGGATTGTGTGGATGTTTGATGTGTGCTGAATTTTAAAATGCCTTCCCGTCCTCGTCCTTTCCCACTCCCTCACGCCTTCTGTTTCTTCTCTCTCTTCCTGCCTGTACCCACCACCAGTGCCTGGCAGCTGCTAACCTGATGGGGACCTTCGTCCCTCCACCTGTCTTCCTCAAGCTGCTGCTTGATCATGTGACAAGCCCATATTCTTCCTCCCACCCCTGGCCCCCCCTCATGGTGCTGGCTGCGGTGCTGGGAGGCTGCTCCAGAGAGCTACTGAAACCACATCTCCAGCAGATTGCCAACACTCTGGTCCAGCCTGCCGTGTGCCAGGAATATCAGCAGGTCAGCAGAGACTTGTTGACCCATTTGAAACCTGTTTATGACCGTTCTCATGATTATGACATCTCACTCATTCACACACACATTTAAACGCTGTTTAATTAGCTGTGTTCATCAGCAGTTTCTCATCAAGTTCTGTTAGGGGATGCTGGCTGTGCTATTGTTGTCCTTACGGATCTTTACACCTATATATTGGCAGTAGCAGTGCGATACTCGAGTGTTTTAGCCGATTAGACCCATATGGAGCTGGGTTTTGTAACAGGATTCCAGGTTTTTAAAGGTCTTCTGCTGATCGCTCTACTATTGCACCTCTGTGCTCTGTGAGTTCAGAGGGTTCGCTGTTGCGTAATCCTCCAAAATGCCAATGCTGCTAAAATGGCGGGCAGGCCACAGAGGGTTTTTTCCCCCCCAAATCTTACATTTCAACCTTACATTTCTTTGATCAAACTGTTTCTGCTCACAATCAACTGTGAAAAGCTACATCCCTTACATTATTGCACGTTTTTATTTTATGTTAGAGAAACACTTTTGGAGTTCTTCTGTAAGTAAAACCATCAATTCCAGAGCAGACTCTTCATTTGGTTTATTTGCTCCAAATAAGTTTCCTCCTGACAGAAAATCCTGCTCTGCACGGACTCACCTACACCTATTACCCCACCTAGCAAGAATTTCCTCTCTGAGATAATAATAACAGGATTCCGCTAACGCCGCGTGACCTCTGCACGGCTGCGCTGACCTTACAGCACACAGGCCTTGTTTTTTATAGCTGTTCGTATGTTCTTAGCACCAACCTGCTGTTCAGCTGCACCGTTAAAGGAATCCTTGAAATTTCAAAGGCTGCCTGCACAAAGCTGATGATAAATGAGGAGGGAAACTGACCCCTTTTTTTCTCCTCTTGTCTGGTGGGGTCATCCAGACAGATAGCTAACAGGACGGCGGTCGCATGCTGCCACACAGATGTGAACAGACCTCTGCTTCCTCTTCTTCTCTTCTCACATCCATCTTTTCTCTCCTCTTTCCCCCTCACTGTTTTTAAAGGCAAAGCATAGCCAGATAAAGCACCTGCCACATACTTTGACAATAAGCATTGTTCACAGCAGAGAGCAGGACTTTTATAAATAACACCACCGTAGACGGGTGAGCCAGCGTCCAGCACGCACTCCTGTTTTTTTTTATTTATTTTTTACTTCAGGATTAAAATGCTGACAGAGAAGCTTCAGCTTGTTGAGATTTGAGTGTCAGGCTGGCTCATCTTTTATTATAGTTTGGTTTAACTTTCGTCACACAACATAATAGATTCACTCTTGTTTTATTTCATTTTATTCCTTATAACCAAAGCAGTTTAAGACATTAAAAAAACACGTCTAACTCGATAGAACTACGTACCACTTCAAACCAGAGGCAGAGAGGGAAGAAGACGTGATGTTTGACTTGGAGGAAATGAATGCCTGTAAAGACATTAAACATAAATAATCTTCAAAGTGACCAGAGGCAGTGGGAACCGCGAGACTCTGCTGGGAGCTGAGGAAATGAAAGCTGATATATGATGCTTCTGCTCGACGCAGCCTCTCGGACTCCTTCAACTTTGTTTTCTGTATTTTAGTTGACAGAAAAAAAAAAAAGATGACCCGCAGAAATAAATGGTAGATGCTCTTCAAGCATGAAACTATTGATTATGATTTGAGGTCGAGAGACTAAAAAAATACGGTTTAAGCTAGGGCTATTCAGTTCTGGGCCTGGAGGACCAGCATCCAGCACATTTTAGTTTTAAAGTTAGAATATGGAATATTTAATAAAAAGCTATATTTTGAATAAAATAATACGTCCACGGGGCATTTAGAGGTGTGCAGAATAAATATACAGTTTATCTTTTAAAAGTTACATTTAAAAAGACAAATAATCAAAATTTTATTTTGTTAGGCACAATGCTGTGTTTATGTTTACATCTAACAGCCACTAGAGGGCAGCGTTGCTCTAAAAAGTCTGCTCAGCAAGGCGAGGCTGGGACTGTGTAAAATGGTAGACTTGACAAGTCAAGCAGCTGGTTCTGAGCCCAGAAGATGTTCCAACAGTAAATGCGTTTGTAAAAATAAACGTATTAGTAGAAATGAGTCCTTATCCTGTACGATTTGTCACTGAACATGGTGCTGTAACACGTCAGCAGTGAACCAACATCCCAACGGCTGGAAAATGAGTCCTGTTGTTGCAAAACCACCTCTGAACACCAGAATTTACCAGTGTGTCCATGTCCATATTCAACCTTTAACCCTGCTTCAACACACCTGATTTCAATCAGCAGTTCATTAACAGGCTTCTGCGGAGCCTGACGAGCTGCTGCACAGGTGAATCAAACACCACATTTAGTGTGTTGGAGCAGAGAAACCACTAAAACGTGCTGGATACCGGCCCTTCAGGCCTGGAATTGAATTGCCCTGGTTTAAGCTAGCAGTAATGGTAGCTACTATCATCTGAGGTGTGGCGAGTCATTTATGAGCAATGTCTTCTTAAAGAGCAAGTCACCCTCAAATCAACTTTTTTGTTGATAAACTATATAAATGAGTGTCTAATTGCTCTGTAGACACGTTCAGTCAATAATTTGGCACTTTAGTTAATCTTAGTTAAAATTTAAATAATCTGCCTAAAACTGTCAGCGATGCACCGTCGTCAGGCAAAAACTCAGCACTGCATTTGAATTTAAATCTGCCATCGCTAGTGGCTAAGAGGTACACTATGATGTTATATGGTACGTTATGATGTCACAATGTTGTGAGTGTGTGTGTATTTGTTAGTGGCTCCGCCCTCTCGGTCTGCTAGGCAACAGCATTTGTTGCATTTTTCAAACAGGAAGTGGGAGTTGAGTAAGAATCTGGTAGGGGTTGACTTGCTCTTTAAGAACCACCTAAGAGTTTCATTTAAAAGTATATTCCACTGAGAATAAACAAATAGCCACCAAGCACAGCTGGCTATTGTTGCCATGGTGATAGAGGCATCACAGTAGTCCAAGGATAAGGATAATTTAGGAATAAACAGATGTATTAACCAAAAACACCTGCAAAGATCCTTTTGTTTATTTTCTTGTCCATGAAAGCAAAACTCCCTCCGTGACATAACATCAACTGGTAGCAACAACACACATCTGGTGTGAGCGTGTCGTTTTACCCGCATGTTTCATACTTTAAACGTGAATAACAGCGGGATACTACACACTTCTCCACAGGAGGACCGTAAGCTTAAAAAGCAGCTTAACCCATCTAGGGAAGGGTCGACATCACACACTGCCCTTGTGTTTGTTTTACTGTTGCCATAGAAACATCATTGGTTGTACAGGGGGGTTGCTTTTCACTGGATAGGAATTCACCTGGTCCTTAAGGAGGAGCTGGGCGGGTGTAATTAATGTATCCAGAGGTGGACAGATGAACTCACACGATGGCCCCCAGCAGCATAAAACCAGACGTATCTCACCTGGCTCCAGGTGTCCAACTAGTCATTACACTTCACCACTTTTTCTGCTCTTCATCTTTACTCTAGTCCAGTCCTCGTGGCTGTTTTCTGCTCCTGAATAAAATGTCTGCCATTGTGTCTCACGGCAGTTTTGCTAGATTCCCTGGTGCTCCGGGCGACTTTGATGTCCCAGTGGACTGCTCAGTCCCTGGCAGGGATCCCCCCCACCCCCACCCACCAATGACTTGTGAACACTTGTGACTAGACCTGAAGCAATGAGGGATGTATATTGGTGGATGTTTTTGGGACTGTATTTTATTTCTAGGCTGGATTAGCTCAGTTCTACAAAGTTCATCTTGTTGAATCTGTAATTCAGCTTCAACCACACAGAACTCCTGTTCTGTTCACTGGTGTGTGATTATTAAGAAAATGCTAGAGTCAAATTACCGTCCTTTCTTCCTCCCTCTCCTCTTGTTTTTGTAACAATCAGGGCATCAGAACTTGTCTTAGTTCCAGATGAACTCCAAGCTTCGTGTTACATTAGCAGCTCAAATTTGAGAAAAGATTGGGCCTCCCCTTGTGTTTCAACTCTAGCTTTGTCCGCTGAGCATAGTGTGTGTGTGTGTGTGTGTGTGTGTGTGTGTGTCCAGCATGGCCCATATTCTTATTTCCAGACCAAAGCAAACACCTGGAAGGCACGCTGTGCGTTGGCCCCTTTGCACAGAATCAAACCTCAGGCACACGTACACCTCCAGCCGCCCCTCGGTCCCCTCCCTCATGAGGCCCTAATGACAGGCGGCGTGAAAACAGGAAAAGGGGTCCTGATCCCAGTGATGGCATGGAAATTAGCCTGAGCTGCAGGTCTTTGTCTAAACATGACCTCACCACAACACCAGCTGACGAGTGACAGCAGTCACATACTCTCATGCTTGGAGATGGAAAGAAACGCCCACACTCTCAGCTCTGCTACTGTATTTGTTGATTGGTTATCATTTTTATGCCAAGCATAAATGGAAAGATAATTGTTTTATATCACGCATAATGTTTCCTACAGGACTCAGATCTGTGTAGCAAAATGAGCATTTATTATTCTTTCTCCCTTCCTGTTTCTCAGGTTATGTACTTGGAGCAGTTGTTGGCGTGTGTGACTGTGCTGCTTAATCAGTGTGAGTCAGAGTGTGGGTCAGTGAGCCTGCAGCTGCTGCAGGTGCTTGTCACTGTCCAGAGCCTCTCCACGGAGCCACAACTCAGTGCAAAGGTGAGTCAACACAGCAGCATCAAGGGACGATTCGAGGTTTATGTTTCCTACTCGCCTTCCATTACGCCCATCTGAAACCTGTTAACACACCTGTGTTAATACCCTTCTAAAGTGGCTCTTGTTCCCCTCTCACCTGCCTTTTTTCATATTTTTTATTAGAAAGGTAAGCAGGCTTTATGAAGCAAGAGTTATTTGTGGAATGTAAGCATTTGCACAGTTTCAAAGTGGGTATGAGCAGCTGTACAATTACCCACTTAGCAAGGGGAGCTGAAATTGCACCTTTGGAGTGGAACTTTAAACCCAGTCTTGGGTGAAAGGAGGCGGGTGAAATGTGCAGAAAGAAGTAAGACTGACATAAACACAGAAAAACAGATGGAGCGAGGTGAATGGTATTTCTTAGCAGGCTTGTGTCATCAGTCAAGTTCAATTGTTTTTGTTTTGTTTCCCATAAAAGCTCCTGAAAAGTCCGAGTCATACAGGTAGTGAGGTTTTGTTAAGCGGTCAGTTCTCAAATCCAAAAGGCAAACAGGAACAAGTGAAGCCGCTGGTGTCTGAGGTCAGAGTGTAATCTAGCCACTTGTCGCCGTTGTAGGATAATGACAGGGAGGGAAGCGGGAAGGAACTGGCACAGATGCTGAGCAGACACCACACTGGCCACCAGCATGACAGTGTGTTTATGTCTGTCTGCATCAATGCGTATGTTCACACAGGGAGCGATATTAGAGAAGAGATGAGAAGGAATGGATCAAGAAAGAGAGGGAGGGTGAGAATGGCCGCTGGCATTCCTGGACCCAGAGGAAAAGCAGAACTTGTTTTCCCAGAAATGAGGAAAGTCTTTCCCATCAATAAAGTGCTTTGGGTCATCCAGCTTTTCTTCAGCTGAATCGCAGCCGTGACTCAGACAATGTCTGTCACTGTCCATCCCTAATAAGGGACAGTGGACTGTGAAATACCCCGAAGATCAGTTCTCCTGCCCTAAAAAGCCAACTAATTATTCATCATGCTGTCTCATTCCTGGCTTTGTGTGTGTTTTTATTTATTCATTTATTTTGAGTGGTTGTTGCGTGAGACCTCTTCATGTCTACCTTTTTGTTTAGTTTTAGCTTTCACGTTCTGGTTTGCACATCCAATGGAAGTGAGTCTCTAAAAATCTGTATACTATAAATAACTGTTTCTGAATTGTTTTGACTACATTTCGGTGGTTTTAAGAAGAACGTTACTCTTTGAAAGATGTTGACATCCTTTACATTTCCCCTGCAGGCCATGGAGAGCACACACTCTTTGAGTAAGGTGCAGGGCCTGGACTCGACCGAGCTCTACAGGAGACACATGAGACAGCTGCTGGACTGGTTGTCTGCCTCTGTCAACACCTGGACGAGCTACTCCCCACAGAGACTCCAGCTACAAATCATAGTCATGCAATCAGGTGAGACCTGAAGGTCTATGCTCTAGGAATGCAGAAATGTTGGATTAAATACAATTAAAGATAAGAACAAAGTTTAAACATGAAGGTAAGACACCATATCCACACAGCTAGATGTCCCTGTATGACTACAGGATGGGCCTGTAGCCAACTTCCCTGGACGTGGCTGCAGGAGGAAAATTGATGACATCACAGATACATATAATCTGAATGGTAACAAAAGAGCCTAAAAAAAACGTCTAAAGAGATGCGAGGTGAACTTCAAGCTCAAGGAACATTACTGTCAGATTGCACCTTCTTAGCCAAACTACATGGGAGGCGACCAAAGAGAACACCATTGTTGAAAACAAATCATAAAAAAGCCAGACTGGAATATGTCGAACTGCATGTTGACAAGCCACAAAGCTTCTGGGAGAATGTCCAGTGGAACCTTTTGCCAAGGTGCATCAGCTCTATGTTCACAGATGGAAAAATGAAGCATATCAAGAAAATAACACTGTCCCTACTGTGAAACACGGAGGAGGCTCTGTAATGTTTGGGGCTGCTTTGTTGCATCTGGTTGAATCTGTGCGGGGTACAATGAAAGATCCAGACCATCAAAGGGTTCTAGAGAGAAATGTGCTGGCCAGTGTCAGAAAGCTTGGTCTAAGTGCATGGGTCTTGCAACAGGACAGTGACCCAAAACACAGCTAAACACACCCAACAATGGCTTAAAGGAAAACATTGGACTATTCTAAAGTGGCCGTCTATGAGCCCTGACCTCAGTCCTGTAGAGCATCTTAGGAAGGAGCTCAAAGATGCCGTCTGGAAAATTTGCACGAATCATTAACAAAATATGAAGCTAGGGTACCATCATTTGTCCAGGCCTGTTTCATGAGTTTATATTTTTAATCATTCAGTTTAATGATAAAATGATAAATGACCCGCACTTGTATAGCGCCTTTCAGAGTAAGGACTCCAAAGCACTTTACACTACAGTGTATCATTCATCCATTCACACACACATTCACACACTGATGGTGATGAGCTACGATGTAGCT
This sequence comes from Nothobranchius furzeri, assembly GCF_043380555.1. Lineage (NCBI taxonomy): Eukaryota > Metazoa > Chordata > Actinopteri > Cyprinodontiformes > Nothobranchiidae > Nothobranchius > Nothobranchius furzeri. Next base: position 57,510,336 of record NC_091752.1, read on the forward strand.
AGAGCTGCTTTGGGGCACACTGACAGAGGCGGAAGCATGGTTGAAAAGCAATGTCTGACTTTCACTGGTTAAATGTCATTAATTATTTATTTATCATTACTTTTGTCAGATTCAAGTTATTTCTGTGACCATTGTGGGTTTTTCTTTCATTGACCAAAGGGTACCAACAATTTGGTCTACATCTGTGTGCGTGTGTGCTTATGGCCCAAGTTCAATAATGTCTTCAGGTCAGAATATTTATTCACAAATGTGAGAAATGACTTAATTTAATGATAGTTAAATGTTTTGCACTTTGAGGTACTTTCTTGTTTCCCACGTCAGCCTGCTTCTTCCCTCATATTGATTAATAATTCATCATTTTATGAAAGGCGTTCAGTTTTTCCTCATGTTATATAGAGAATATATATATATATATATATAAATAAATATATACACTATATTATGTATATATATATATATACATATATATGTATATGTATATATATATATATATATATATATGTATATATATATATATATATACCATCTGTATATATGAATATATACAGTAAATATACATTATATATATATATACATATATATATATACATATATATATATGTATATATATATATATATATATATATATATATATATACACACATAATATAGTGTATATATTTATTTATATATATATATATATATATATATATATATATATATATATATATATATATATACATACAGTGGGGATGGGGAGCTGCTGACGTCAACTGGGACTATAGTCGGACGGTGGAAGGAATACTTTGAGGAGCTCCTCAATCCCACCTATGCGCATTCCGAGGAGGAACCAGAGCCGGGAGACCTGGGGATGGACTGTCCAATCTCGGGGGCAGAAGTTGCTGAGGTAGTCAAACAACTACACAGCGGTGGAGCCCCGGGGGCGGATGAGGTTCGTCCTGGGTATCTCAAGAATATGGATGTTGTAGGGCTGTCATGGTTGACACGTCTCTACAACATTGCGTGGTCATCGGGGGCAGTTCCTGTGGAGTGGCAGACCGGGGCGGTGGTCCCCATCTTTAAGAAGGGTGACCTGAGGGTGTGTTCCAACTATAGGGGGATCACACTCCTCAGCCTCCCTGGAAAGGTCTACTCAAGGTACTGGAGAGGAGGGTCCGATCGATAGTTGAATCTCAGATAGAGGAGGAGCAATGTGGTTTTCGTCCTGGCCGTGGAACTGTGGACCAGCTCTATACCCTTGCAAGGGTGATGGAGGGGGCATGGGAGTTTGCCCAACCAATCCACATGTATTTTGTGGATTTGGAGAAGGCTTATGACCGTGTCCCCAGGGGCACCCTGTGGGGGACGCTCCAGGAGTATGGGGTGGGTGGCTTTCTGTTAAGGGCCATTCAGTCCCTTTACCAGAGGAGCGTGAGTTTGGTCCACATAGCCGGTAGTAAGCCGGACCTGTTCCCGGTGAGGGTTGGACTCCGCCAGGGCTGCCCTTTGTCACCGGTTCTGTTCATTACCTTTATGGACAGAATTTCTAGGCGCAGCCGTGGTGTGGAGTGTGTCGAGTTTGGTGGCAGGAGAATCTCGTCTCTGCTTTTTGCGGATGATGTGGTCCTCCTAGCTTCATCCAGCTCTGACCTTCAGCTCTTGCTGGGTAGGTTCGCGGCCGAGTGTGAAGCGGCTGGGATGAGGATCAGCACCTCCAAATCTGAGACCATGGTTCTCGACCGGAAAAGGGTGGCTTGCCAACTCCGGGTCGGGGGAGAGGTCCTACCTCAAGTGGAGGAGTTTAAGTATCTCGGGGTCTTGTTCACGAGTGAGGGCAGGAGGGATCGGGAGATTGACAGGCGGATTGGTTCGGCATCTGCAGTGATGCGGACGCTGGGCCGATCTGTCGTGGTGAAGAGGGAGCTGAGCCAGAAAGCCAGGCTCTCGATTTACTGGTCGATCTACGTCCGAATCCTCACCTATGGTCATGAGCTTTGGGTAATGACTGAAAGAACAAGATCGCGAATACAAGCGGCCGAAATGAGTTTCCTCCGTAGGGTGGCCGGGCTCAGCCTTAGAGATAGGGTGAGGAGCTCGGACATTCGGGAGGGACTCGGAGTAGAACCGCTGCTCCTCCGGATCGAAAGGAGCCAGTTGAGGGGGTTTGGGCATCTGGTCAGGATGCCTCCTGGACGCCTCCCTGGGGAGGTGTTTCGGGCATGTCCTGCCGGCAGGAGGCCCCTGGGTCGACCCAGGATACGTTGGAGAGGTTACATCTCCAATCTGGTCCGGGAACGCCTTGGGGTCCTGCCGGAGGAGCTGGTGGAGAAGGCCAGGGAGAGGACAGTCTGGAGCTCCCTAGTTGGGATGCTGCCCCCGCGACCCGGACCCGGATAAGCGGAGGAAGATGACGACGATATATAAATATATAGATAGTCAATAACATGTGTATGTATATATATATATATATATATATATATATATATATATATATATATATATATATATATATATATTAATAGGTATAGATACCATGTATATATTCATATATATACATATATATATTTGTTAATGTATATATTTACTGTGTATATATTCATAAATATGTGATTATATACAGTATATACATACACACACACACACACACACACACAAATTCACATCCCACTCTCAGCGGGTGGTCTCATCCTTCCAAGTTCGGGTCCTCTACAAGTCAAGTCTTGAGGGTTCTGTGCAGTATCTTAGCTGTTCCTAGAACTGAGCTTTTCTGGACTGACATGTCTGATGTTTTTCCTGGGATCTGCTCTAGCTACTCACGCAGTTCTGTTCTGTTACACCTGCCGCCGATGATCTTCTGCATGTTTCTTACCGCTCTCTGGAGCCTCTCCCTGTCTGCCAAGGTGCAATTACAGTACCATACAGTGGTACAGTCAGCAGGCTCTCGATTGGCAAGCAGTTGAAGATTATTAGCAGCTTCGGGTCCAGATTATGCCTCCTGAGAACGCGAAGCCACTGCTGGGTCTTCTTAATGACTGCTGTCATGTCAGACCAGGGTACGCCATCTGAGATAACATAACATTCATATACCATGTTTGATTTTATTTGCAGAGGTGGTGAAGATTTTTCTTACATGGAAAGTTATTTTTTCCCACTGAAATTTTGGGCAAACTTAAAAACTATTAGTTTGACTGATCAGCCTTATCTGTGCTGATACTAGAGCTGTCAACCCGATGCATGATTCTCACAACTGCATCTGAAGCAGTAAGTAAGTAACGTGTGGCCGTGCTGAATAATCACTCAATTCTTTCGAGTCACAGTCCCTGTACTCCATGCAGGGTTAAATAGATTTAAATCCAGATTTGTCATAAATTCTGGGCTATTTGGTAATCTCTCCCTCTTCAGCAGCCAGTTTGACATGGACTTGGGCTGTGTGTGTGTGTGTGTGTGTGTGTGTGTGTGTGTGTGTGTGTGTGTGTGTGTGTGTGTGTGGCACAATGGATTAAAATTGGCACCTTTGCTTTGATTTTAACAATTTACTTTACTTCTGTCAATACAACAAAATCCTCCATCCGCACTCATACGTTGACCCTGTCTCTTTCTCTCCTCATCTCCACTCTAATTGGCTGGGCACTCACACACTCAAACACACACATACACACATTCCTACAGCTCACTGACCAGTCCACTCTAAGGCCACTCGGTAAATCCCAGACAGGTCACTACATCAAAAAGCTGCAAAGCTGCCTGCTCTTGACCTTCTCTTGGATCAAGGCCACTTTGAAGCTCAGTGTGTGAGAGAAACAGAGTGTGTGCATTTTATTTGCACATGCTTAATGCGCTTCTAAAAGCCTCCAGAATTCACAGTTGTAGATGAGTCTCACGAGATAACCCAGGTCTTGTTGCAGGCACCCTAACAGACTGTGTGTGGCCCGTGCGTTTGATGGCTCATGGTTCAGGGAAACCTGCCCTCTTTTAAACAAAAGGCAGTAATTAATTATGACAGCTGAGAACTGGGCACTTGCTTGCTGCTCATCAGCTCTGTACACCATTTGTGTTTGTTTCAGACAGGAACGGTATTGCTCTGTCACGTCTTCTATCTGTTCTTGCGCTGATGCTAAGTGTTTGATTGGATGTGGCGTGGCACGATTACTCCCTCTAACCATCTTTACAGTCAGTGCAAGTGCTTTCCTTAAGGTTAGGGATAAATGTGGACCGCTTCTCATAGCAGTAATGAGTAATGCATTAGTCTCTTAAACCTGCACTGCTTTGTCTGAAATTACATTTGCAGAAACCCCATCAAAGATCTCTGATTTAATTCCACAGCCTGTAATCTGCTCCTTCCCAACGATGACTTTTCTTTATCTTCACCAAGCTGTCCCACATTGTCAGGTAGTGTCAGGATTTCCCCTGTCTCCTCCCATGTTGCTCAAAGTTCAGTCCAAACAGGGCATGAACTTATCACTGACTGCACACACACACACACACACAGGCCACTATACATAGCTCAGTAAACATGTAGGTGGACTGATGTGGGAGAAGTGTGTGGGCATGAATGGAAATGAAAGTTTCTCCGTTCCTGTACAACTATGTTTGTGTAGAAACATTTTGTCACACAGTGTCTCATTTCCTCTCCACTCTGTGTCAGTGTCTCGCCAGTCCACTGAGAGCTTAATAATTATTTGTTAACAGCCACAACCCTGAACCAGCATGGGAAAGAAGGATGATTGGATACTTAGAAGAGGAGACAGAAATAAGGTGTTTTCTCAACTTTTCTCAAGAGTTCAAGTTGTTAGACCAGCATTAAAGGTCACGACTGTCTGGAAAAATGGGAATGTGGGTAAACAGCAATTCAACTAAACAACGTCATAAAAAGGCTTACAGTTAAAACTCCAAAACTTAGAATATTGTGAAAAAGTTATTTTATGTCAGTAATATTAACTTAAAAGGTGAAATTAATAAATAAGAGACTCATTACATGCAGAGCCAGAAATTTCAAACCTTCATTTCTTATAACTGTGATAATTATTCAAACTCTCAGACAATCGGAATATTTTTAAAAGGTTAAATATATTCTAGACTCAAGTGTCACACTCCAATCAGCTAATGAGTCTAAAACACCTGCCAAGGGTTCTTGAGCCTTTAGGTGGTCTCTCAGTCTGAAGTGAATTACTGACATAAATGGACTTGTGATTTTTGGAGTTTCACCTGTACATAAGAAAATACCGTTTCACTGTGGAGGAATATGCTTACAATTAGAGTTTGGATGTTAGTTATTCTCCTTCTTTTTCAAGCAACAATAATCAATGTTTAGTAAATCCGTTCAAGTAAGTCCTATTCTTGTCTGAAAGGTACAAACAAACATATGTTCCCTCTGTGATGTAGTCAGAGATAAAGCCACTGATGTGCTTTAATTATGAAGTTTCAGGCATCTGGTGGACGTCTAATTTCAACAGGTGGTTTTTTTCCTCTTTGGTTTTCTTGGCAGTAAAGTAGCCAAAGTGAAAAGTTTTTCTCTCTTTTTTTATTATTCCCAATCATAAAACATGTTTGTTCATGTTCATCTTCTAGGTCCAGTTATTGGGGAGTTTGTGAGCCAGCTGATGCCTCTTCTTCACAGCTGTCTCCAGCCAGACAAAGACACAGAAATGAGGATGATGATTTTCACCATGCTTGCCAAACTACTGCTAGATGCTAACAACACACTGGATTCCAAAGGGTGAGGAAAACACTTTGCACACGTCTAACTCAAAAACCAAAATGGTGACTACGTAAAACCTTTTCTGTCCAATCATCATCATTTGTCTCACCGACCTTTGGCCTCTATTAGCTGTGTGACACTGTTTTGTTCTTGTGATAAATATCAGCATAGCTTGAATGATTGGATGTCACGCTGGCACCACATTTGCAGGGGACCGTAATTTGAAAAGCACACAAACACAGCTCGTTTCGCTATCATTATTATGGTAGCTCTTTGATCTGACGTAGTAATGAAAAGCCACGGCTCGCCACACATTTAAACGGCTCTCTGAGGGAGGATCAGATAGACCCACTCTAATTAATCACTTCCTGGCTTGCATTAGGAAGACGACAGCCTTCTCAACATCGATTTGAATGGTAATTAGTAATTTTAAGGTTATTGACTGATTAAGGAGCCAGGACAGCAGGAATGTTTGACACCCTCTCTCGCCCTCCTCTGAGCGCCAGCTGTGCAGCCATCAACGCCAAGCTCCAGGCTGAGGGAATGCTTTAAACGTGAGGCCGTCTGTGGGTCACAACAGCTGCTCCTGTCCATCCAAAAGGCAAACTTCATTTGTTAGGCTGCCATGATGACGTGTACAGTGTGCGGCTAGCCCTAACGAAGCAGCCCGTAGGTCGATGTGTGTTAGTAGGCATTTCCATTAGTTGATCTGTGGAGCAATATGCTAATCTTTGTGTGGAAGCACATGGAAAGTATTTTAAGGTCATTTGAGAATAGTATAAGGAATACAAAACAACATACTTGTCGCATAAATAAGAGGTGTACTAAGGCCAAAATATTCCACTTAGACATTATCTCTCTCCTGATAATAACTTTTTGGTTTCCTTGATTTTTGATGTGCTAATACTAGTTTATCCGTTTAATTATAGATTCACTAGGATAAATACAATAAAGTTTATCTTTCACCAAATAGAATATTTACTAAGACATCACAATATAACTGTAGACACATTACTTGTCCGTGTGTGTGTGTGTGTGTGTGTGTGTGTGTGTGTGTGTGTGTGTGTGTGTGTGCGTGTGTGTGTGTGTGTGTGTGTGTGTGTGCGTGCGTGCGTGCGTGCGTGCGTGTGTGTGTGTGTGTCTGCTCTGTCTTCTCGATCCGCAGTGAGTCGTGGTGGATGGCTGCTTATACTGAGCCAGGATTCTCTGGAGGTTTCTTCCTGTTAAAAGGGAGTTTTCCTCTCCACTGTCGCTTTATGCTTGCTTGGTATGAGGATTGCTGTATAGTCACTGACACTAGTCAGTGACTTGATGCAATTTGCTGGGTTCCTTATATAGGAAACATTATTTCTGATTGGCTTAATGAACTGACCTGAATTGGAATGTTTATTATGTGAAGTGTCTTGAGACGACTCTTGTCGTGATTTGGCGCTATATAAATAAACTTGAATTGAATTGAATTGAATTCTTCTACATTTGCCAAAAATGCGGAATTTAGAAAATGTGTTTTCATCTTCTTTCTATTTGTTCTTGAAAGGTCAGAATAGACAACAGGAGTTTGTCTTTTGCACACCCTAACACGGCCACCTGCACTGTTAACCGGTTCTCTCATTCCTTACTTATATCTCTGGTGACACAACTATCAAGAAATAAAAACTGCGTTATGCCTTCAAAACGGCTTCAGACAATTCTGTAGAGCTGTGTGGTTTGCTATAACATTTCCATTCATTCTCAACCCTCCATTCATGATTTGTGGCTTGATCTTTGTTCAGCAGGCCACACACACTCCATATGTCATTAGGAGGACAAGGATACTCCTACAGAAAACTTCTTTTCTTTCTTGTGCATCCAAAAGGATATAATGACACCTCCGTATGGAAGGGAACAGTTACACGCGTCCCTGTTATCCGCACACACTCTCATACACACTTGTGATGCTTTTTATGTGTGGATTTAGTGATTAAAAAGCAGGAAGGAAAGTAAAGTACATGAAATGAAAGTTTATGCTTTTAACCTGGATGTGGGAAGCCAAAATCATGTGTCATTTGCAAAGAGATAACAGTGTGCTTTCGAGGTCGTATTGACTGCAAACACGTCTGTAATTTCAAAAAGCTTCAAGGTTTCCCACAAGAAAAAAGGCTCTTATTTTATACATGAGTTTCTCTAACATGAAGCAAGACGTAACAAAGCAGACACAACCATACCATTATCTATAATTATCCTACAATCTGTAACATATCCTAGAAAATGGCTGAAACAAGGCACACTCCTAATTCACTTTTGAGAAATGGCCATGAGACTTCATGGACCCATAGGTAAAATCATTCATAATCCCTATAATTACTTTATTATTAAATGATGTTAAGCTGTGACAAATTTATGCAAATTATCCACAAACTATGTGATACATGAGAACAAGGTCTTGCACACTACACAACAGAAATCTAGCTTAAATGTCAAGGAATTGAAAAAATTTAGCAAATAAGATTTATCTGAATTTATAGTAGATTTATATTTCTTGTCTATTGGGTGAGAAAAGTGCTCCATCTCAGTTTCCGTGGTGGCATTTAGATCAGTTATAGAATGTTAAAGAGCGACCAGAAGAATCACAATTGGTTAAAAAGTCTGGAGGACTGGGAGAAAGCCGTTTTCTAACCCTAACCCATCTAAAACCAATCATCGGGAGAAGAAAATGCAAGCATTCCCACTAGTCCTGTGAAAACAGCCAGTGGATTCACTTGCACGTTTTAGCCTCAGTACACGGCCACAAATGAAGAACGTCTTCCGAGAGCGACTTCCTTAGCCAGCCTGGAGGCTACGTGACTCAGGGAACATTTGTGGTCGACGTCCAGGAAACAGCCCAGACCTTAATCCCATTGAAAACTTGTGGTCAGTCTGCAGGAGGCAGATGGGCAAACAAAAACACTCAAATTCCAACCATTGCGTCTATCTGGGATCTACATAGTCATAAACAACAGTAGAAGGGTGAGCTCGTCGCATGATCTAATAAATGTAGTCAAAGATGAAGCAGTTGACACAGTGAAACACATCAAAGCGCTGTGTCTGGTAGAACGTGGAGATGAAGCCGCGCAGCAAAACGAATCTAGACCAGCAACGGCTCAGTCTGCCATGACTGTCCCGCTTACGTCTGCCTCCTGAGAGTAGTTTGTTTAGTAAAATAAAGAAATGTCTGTAATAATTTAGTTAAATGTCAGGAAACTAAAGTGTTTGGATTTTTTTTGTGGCCTCCAGAATGCACTTATACGTTTTCTATCCAGGCTGAACTCCTACCTCTATCTCCTGCTTTAGCTTCTGATAGAAATAGACGGTGAAACTCTAGGATTTGAAAAGGCTGACAGGTCAGTCAATGAGGCAGTTCTACACCGCTATCATCGAGTCCATCCTCACCTCCTCCATCACCGTGTGGTACGCTGGAGCTACCACCAGGGACAAGAGGAGGCTGCAGCGTGTCGTGCGCTCTGCAGAGAAGGTCATTGGCTGCAAACTCCCCTCCATTCAGGATCTGTACACCTCTAGGACAATGAGGCGTGCAGGTCGGATAATAGCTGACTCGTCTCACCCTGGACACAGTCTCTTCGACTCGCTCCCATCTGGCAGAAGGCTCAGATCCGTTCGGACCAGAACTTCTCGCCACAAAAACAGTTTCTTCCCCTCTGCAGTTGGACTTTTGAATGAAAATCCTAGGGCAGCCCACTCAAGATGACTGGTCCCAGTCACGTGACCCGATGCTGTACTTGAAACATTCAGCAAACACTCAGATTAGTACCTACACAGGGTAGATAGCTGCTTCTCTAATTCTTGCCACTTCAATCAGATCAATCAATCAGATTTATTTATAAAGCGCTTTTCAAACAAAGTGCTACTCAAAGTGCTTTACAAAATGACCCCAGATTCCCATAACAGGTTAAAAACATTAACAGACATATGCAAGCACACGCACGCACACACTCACACACACACACACAAGTAAAAATTATATTTGGCTGAGTCCAGATGAGCCCAGTAAGGTAAGGCAAGGAAACGCCATCAGAGGAGCCCTCTGCCCCGGCAGCATCAGGTCTTCCACACTAAGTCAGGGCGCTCAGTGGAGGGGGAGCATAGACCCCCCACCTATAGAGCGCCCAGGAAGCTACAGTCGACCACCGCTCCCGGGGCAGAGGGCCCCCACAGAGGAAACACTGGATTAAAATGAGTAAAAATGTAATAAAAGAGCTAATATAAGGGATAAAAGTTAGAAAATAAGTAATAAATAAAATCATATAGACAGTAAAATAATAATATTCAATAATAAAACTGTGGTAAAATATAATCATATAAAACATGCAAAGCAAGTAATAAAATATAATCATGTAAAACGAGAAATAAAACTAGTAAATATTTAGATAAAAGCTAACCTAAATAGGCGGGTCTTGAGCCTGGACTTAAAAACATGAACGTTCTCTACGGCCCTGAGGTCCTCTGGCAGCTCGTTCCAGAGGCGAGGGCCTTAATACTGGAAGGACGCCTCGCCGTGAGTGTGTGTCCTAACTTTAGGGATGACCAGGAGACGCCTGCCAGAGGAGCGCAGAGGCCGTGAGGGTTCATATGGTAAAAACAGTTCTGAGAGATAAGAAGACCCAAGACCGTTAAGACACTTAAAAACCATTAGAAGAACCTTAAAATGGATCCTGAAACATACGGGGAGCCAATGCATTGATTCTAAAACTGGTGTCATGTGCTCCCGCCTCCTGGTCTTCATCAGGACACGTGCTGCCGAATTTTGTAGAAGTTGTAAGCCTGAGATGCTCTTTTTAGGAAGACCAGAAAGCAGGGCATTGCAGTAGTCTATCCTACTGGCGATAAAAGCATGCATCAGCATCTCCGTATTGGCCCTTATTGGACTTTTTACATTAATCATTTTATCATGAGTGTTTTATTACTTCCTATATTTGCTTATCTCTTAATTATTTTTTTTTATCTTACCTTCTGCACCAAATACCACAACAATTTCCTAATGTTGTGACTTGGCACACATATGGCAAATAAAGACTTCTGATTTCTACTAGAGACCACTACAAATGTGTTGATTAAACGAGTGAACCTCTCAGCAGATTTCAGAGAAAGACGAGGTGGAGGACTTCCAGCGGAAGGTCATTCCACATCTTAGCAGCTGCTACTGAAAAAGCACAATCTCCCTTTAGCTTACACTTTGTTAGAGAGGAGCTGGTCAGCTGACCTGAGAGTGGGAGGGGCTTTAAGGCTGTAGCAGCTCACAGAGGTCGGACGGGGCAAGGCCACGGAGGACTTTCCAAGCAAATCCAAGCACTTGAAAATGAATTCTGACGTGAAAAGTCAACCAGTGAAGTGGGGCTAAAATAGGAGTAATGTGTTCATATTTTTGTGTGGCAGTTAAAGGGTGAGCGGCAGCTTTTAGTACCCTCTTGAGATAGGTAATGGAGGAAGCACTGACCCTGCAGTGCATTAGTCCAGACCAGAGTAATTTACTCTAACTAATTTTAATGCTGCCTGATGGTCACCACAACCTCTGTATTTGGTTGCTCACACAAAACTGCAGAGTGACCAGAAACTGGTCAGAACTGATTGAATGTACAGAGGTGGGCGTATCATGAGTACTGGTTAGCTGGAACATAGACATTGAGCCCTGGCTGATAGTGAATTCACCACAGAGATGACTTTATACAGACTTGTTGCAGCGGGTTTATCTAATTTATCTGTATCTATGTGAAAGAAGGTTTTCTGTGACAGACTGCTCCGGCGCACAGAGACCCATGAGATGTTCAGTCAGAACTTCCTGGCACTATTTCAGCGTGAGCACATAGACATAAAACTAAATGGAGAGCCCCTACTCTACGTTCCGCTGGACATCCTCCCTACTATACGGAAATGTGTCTTTTGTTTCTTTGGCATCACTCAGGACTAGGGTTGGGCATCGAGCATCGATAGGAACCGGGACCAACTGTTAGTTTTTCCCGGAATCGTTCAAATTTTTTTTATTCTGATTCCTAGTTTCGGTTCCTAGAATGCCGACGAAAGAGGAATCCGTGGTTGATCTCCGTGAAAAATAAACGTGATCTGCAAATTGTGATCAACGCTTTTCAGAGCTGATCACACCAGCTGTCTGTGTGCAGCACCGAGTCCCCCCCACCCAGATATAAACAAACGCGTCTGCCAAACTTTTACTCCGTAATGTAAACTTTAACTCCTGCAGCGTAGAGGAAACTTGTTTAAATACGTCAACACGGTGGATTTAATCAAAGCTTTAAAGAACAAACTCTTGTAGCGTTTGCAAATTGATGGTATTTATTCTAGGTTTTAATTCAGAAGATCTAGGTTCTTTGCCTTTTCAGTGATAAACCACTCTTCGTGTTACTTCAAGAGTCAGGTTTATAAAAGTAAGAATTTATTTTGCAAACAATTAAAACATGACTAATTAACTAAGCATTTACCGTGAGTGGATGTAACTAAACGTGATGAAGGAACCTATGTGTGAATGCGATGTCACTCAGCTTCCTTATCAAAATAAGCTGAGTTCTGGTGAAAAGAATTTGGTTTGCTCTAGATGCGCTAGATGTTGAAAGGTCAGACTGTACCTAAACTGACCATTGCTGGACGTTACACTCTGGACAGTGTGAGGTGAGTTTGTGTCACTGCAGAAATAAAAACACACGGAGCGTCAGCAGTCAGACGCAGCCGCTCACCAATACTCGTGTGTATGTGTGTGTGTGTGAGAGAGAGAGAGAGAGAGAGAGAGAGAGAGAGAGAGAGCGTCAGAAGGCCGAACAATAACCTGTACAATAATTAGTCATCATGCTAGTTGAGCAGCTTCTCTGTGGTGGACCACACCAGCTTCTGCCACAATAAATAATTATAGTAATAGTAATAAATAACGTTTTTTATTTCCTTTCTGAACTATTTCTGTTGAGAGTTTAAATGTGTAAAATCTGGTACAGCAGCTACATTTAAGTTTCACTTTCTGTTCTGACTGAATGCTGCTGCAGCATGGAGGTGTAGTTCTCAGTCATCCTGGACATGATCATCCTGAGAGTTTTAGCTGAAAACAGCTGGATGTTTTTGGATATGTTGGAGACATTTAGCCTCTCATCCCAGAGGCTTCTTCCGGACGTTGGTTGTGGTCAGAAACAAACACACTGGTTGTGCTGCAAGTCTTTATCTTTTTTTCTCTAAAACAAGTTTTTTGTCTAAATGAAGGTGATGTTGTGGTTCATAGAATTAAAATTCATGTTGAAGTTAAGATTATTTCCTCAAGTAGGACGGTGGTTAGCTGGCTCATGTAAAGCATGTCATGTCTTGAAAGAATCGGAATCGATAGGAATCTGAATCTGAATCGTTCAAAATCAAACGATGCCCAACCCTACTCAGGACTGACTGTCAACACTTCATGCCGAATCCCTTTTAGCCAACACATCATGAAGGTGCTGACCTAATTAGTGACACACAGTCCCCCCCCCCCCCCCCCCCCCAGTGGTGCTGAAACATTGCAGCAGACGTTAATAAATATGTAAAACTTGAAAATACTTTTTCACTCCAGCTGAGCAGTAAAAGCTGGATGCTGTGAGGAGCTGTGTGGGTGTAAAGCTGGGTGCAGGTGCTGCGAGTTTGATGTCAGAGGGCTTAAGCCAGTGTGGAAAAGAGATGCCCAGATGTTTCTGCCTCCTGCTTTTCCTCGCTTCTCGCTGTTCTGCTGTACTGAGTGTGGGAAAAGGACTGGATAGTAACAGTTGTGTTGCAGTAATCATCTCATTGCATCTTTCACAGCTTTTTCTTACTGTTTCAGTATTTGCAGCTGAAATGACTCATCGATTCCTCATTTTTCCTTCCAGACATTTCCGTGAGGAGTCTGAGAAGTTTGTGTGTGACATCCTGCTTCCGAACCTGGTGTGGCGTGCAGGCCGCACCGCTGGTGCCGTCCGAACTTCAGCTCTCAGCTGTCTGCTGGCCCTGCTGCATGGGGGGAGCATCACAGCTGGACAGGTGCATGCACACATCCATGTTGCAGAAATGAGAGCGATGAGTCACTTCTTTATTTAGGTGGTGTATTACTGGACCTGATTGGTTGTAATGGGAAAAATGTTTTGTAACTTTTCCCACCTTAACATTCCCTTTCTCTGTTTTGTCCATTTTTCATCAACTGTCCCACACAGGTATTTAGAAAAAAATAAACATATTTCCACCATCTTTCAAAACTGGCTTAAAGAGTTGGCCTCAGCAGGTAGCAGGTGGGCGTATGGGCAATTGGGTTCACATACTTTTGTCCCAAAGGAACAATGCTGGCGCTGTTCTGGGCTTCGTTACACGTAGGAACCGTCACCGGAACTTGGCCCCGCACCTGCCTGCTGAATCATGTGCTGAGATGCAGTGTGCACTCACATCTGGCAGCGCTTGTCCTCTTCGTGTGCTCTCTCAGTCACACGTCCTTAAGTGTGAGGCAGTGCAAACATCAGGGGGACAGTGTGTGAGCATGTGTGTGTGGGTGTGCATGATCAAACATGTACTATCTGATGACACCCAAATGTTCTTTGGAGATTAGAAAACCTGAAGTGTGGTGAATAAAAATGGCCGTAAGCTTTGGAACGGGCTAACAGTTCAGATGGAATCAACAGCATGATCGGACCGATGTAATCACAGGGAGGTGTGTGTGTGTGCGTGGGTGTTTCCACAGGTTAGTCGAACATTGTTTCCCCCTCCACTTCCTGGGAAAACAGTTTGCAGCTCCAGTTACTCTTGGCACCCTCAGGTTGTCACTGATGTAATGGCGGATCAAACATCTGCCAAGCTTTCCTCCTCTTTTTGTCTCCAGCCCTCCCTCTCCCAGCGCTCCGTTTTATTGTTTGGTCTCAATAGCAAACACACATGGTGACAGAGGTTTTAGCCATCACCGTAGTCCGTTCGACAGCCTGTCCTTGTTTGTCCATCACATCTGCTTCTCATCTCGCTGCCATTAGAACATTAAGGTGATATTTCACTTGAATAGTTAAAGCAAGTAAAAGCTCGAAACTGGTTGAAAGTCTGAACTCCTGTCTGTGTGCGTTTGACGTGACTCTGGGCTGTTTATTCTGTTGCAGCTTCTGTGTTTGGAGGAACAGCTGAGCCCCCGGGTGTTTTCAGCCCTAGAGGAGGACTCTCAGACCAGTAGGCTGTTTGCTTGCCGCTCGCTTTCTGCCATGCTCGGACTCATAGGAACCAGTTTGCACCACGAGGCTCTCAACAAGATTTATCCTGGTAAGTGACGATGGAATCAATTCCAAAGGGCCTCTTCTGGCCTTTGCCCTTTAGTTGTGCAAGGTGCTGACAGCTATAGGGTGTTTTTTTATTTGGATAGAGAGGTAGAGGTTATCTCTCTTCTAACGACCCTCCACACTTCATCTGGAAAGCTGGGCACACCTTCTGATCTGCATGTTTTCATTACTTTTATTGGTTTATGGTGATGAAAGAGTGTAAATTCATGTAAGATGCTAATTTGTGTAGATGCATACACACACACACTTATGTCTAACTCACAAAACCCCGCTGCTCTGTGCACAGAGCTGCTGAAGCGTCTGGACGACAGCAGCGAGGAGGTTCGTGGCATCGCCCTGCAGGCTGTGGGCCTCTGGCTGTCCAGTCTGACCACAGACTACAACCCGGAGCTCTGCGCTCCTCATCTGCAGCTCCTCTTTCAGCAGCTCCTCCTGCACCTGGATGACCCCAACAGCTCGGTGCAGGACCAAGTGCTCGGTGAGATGTGAGGGGGCTTTGATGGGCGGCGGAGGAAGAGGAGCTCATTTGGTCATTTAGCTTCATTTTTGAAGTTGGGTGCAGATTTTCATTGGAGAACATATTAAAGCGAATCAGAGCAGAGTTTAGGTGTAATGCCCTCCAGATCTGCCTGCAGTGTCAGACACACTCGTGCTAGGATGAGAGGAATTTGGGGGTGTCCTCCGTCAAACACATATGTATGTCGATGGTCAAACGTCGGATTACTCCACAGGCATGCAGCTCAACCTCCTCTCTCTTATTTCAAAAGCCTTCCTTTATTCTTCTTTTCCACCCAATTCATCACCCGCAGCAGCGTGAACAATTTTTCCTGCCAGAATACTTCAAGTCCACAGAGGACTGGGAGCAAGGAAATCCCAGATCAGAACATGAATAAGTAACCGGCAAACATGGGTGTTTATATGGGTAGAACTTCAGTTCAGTTGTTTTAACCAATCTTCTGCCTCAGATGAGCTTTCTTGTGTTAACCTTATCCAAATGGTAACCCCTCCCCCCCTTCACATATGTCCACAGGCCTATCCCACTTAATCCCTCCATCTTTTATCTCCATACCTCCTCTCCTGCCCTCTGTTTTCTGCATTGACCTGTAGCTTCACGGCTGTGTTTTATCGCCTACTTTGGTGGAAAATCTGTTGCTTTTTCTCATTTTTTCCCCTGAAGTGTGCAGCTTCTTTGGACATTAGGCTCTCTGCTACTCATCGGGAATGTTAGCTGTCACTACTTCTGACAGGACACAGGTGAGCACTGATGGCTAAGCCAAAGCCGAGGCCTCACGGTGGGATCTCTCATCTTCAGAGCTCAGAAAGACAGAGTGAAAAGGGGGGGGGGGGGGGGGGGGGGCATATTTTCATGCTCACCAGATGCAGCACTAGCCCGTACCATACATTCCTCTCATGATTTTAACATCTGACTAAATCAATATGAATTTTGAAAATACATTTTATAAACTCCCACACGGCCAGCACAGCTTCTAACTAGCTGGTTTTGTGTGTTTGAAGTGCGTCGTTTCATTTGAAATGTCAGCTCAATAAATAAATGCAGCTCTAATTGGACATAGAGCTGCTCGAACATGGAAAAAAGACTGAAATCATGATTATTGAACACAAATATATGAGTTTAGCTGCTTTAGCGCCATGGTATTCACAATTATTATTATTCACGTCTTACAAACTCTTAACTTTTTCAACAGAATCACTCGTAACGGAGTATTTACTGGCATAGCAAACCAGAGCAGAAAAAAACGGAACCGGAACATTTCTCGCCCATTGAGCTCGCCTTCAAAATAAAAAGTTAACCCTATAGTTTACTATTCTAACCCTTACAATACGTTTGAGGTTATTTGGCCACTCCGGCTATCCATAGATGTTTCCCGATTACACAGGGGAGGGAGGGGTTTGGCTCGTCTCTTATTGTTTTGGTCATAATCGTGCAGCCCTAGTGGGCCTCTAGTTTAGGTTGAGTCGATCACACACACACACACACACACACACACACACACACACACACACGCAAACACACACACACACACTTTTTACAAAAGTGAAACTGCATCTTGCCCCAAAACTGACTGAAAATCTGTCTGATTTACTAAAATAATGACTAGAGGAGTGTTTATGTTCAGCAGCCAGTAAAATATTAGGATCCAGTCGGTGAAAAGACAAAACCTGTTCACACTTATTTACCTTTGTCTTAGAAGCAATTTGCACTCAAGAAAAGTTGTATTAAAGAAACATGAATTCATGTTTAAATGCTGATGACTTTAAATATGAGACACAAACAGGAAGAGCAGAAGCAGGTCGACTCCAGAAGAGGCTTGATGATCAAGCATCATATACCAGTAAAAACCAGTGTAATATTAAAGATGGAGTATTGGCAAAAACACATTAATGTGTTTCTCTGAAGCACATGGTTTACACCTCAGACTCCAACGTTAATCCGTTATGGATGTTTTGAGATTTTGGTTGAAGTTTGAGCAGCACTGCAGCACTGTTACAGAAATATGTATGCTGAAGCAGCCGGGAACTGCTGTTTTCACAGGATTAGGTTGGAATTGGTAGAAGATATCGGAAGTTAGTTTAAACTGTGGCTTTGGACTTCTAGTGTCTATAGATGGAATGGGACTCGTGTGTGTGTGTGTGTGTGTGTGTGTGTGTGTGTGTGTGTGTGTGTGTGTGTGTGGTGTGTGTGTGTGTGTGTGTGGCCTGATCCACAGAAAGCGTGGTGCATTCACAGACAGCTCGGAGTCTGGGTGAAATGAGATGACCTCACATCTCACTGAGTGACCGTCTGTATCTGACAGCACGCAAATGTGGATACATTCCTCCCTCGTGCACATTGCTCGATTAGAAGCTCCCTTTGTTCCCTCTCTGATTTCTCTTCTTTGTCTCGCCTTCTCTGTACGTCTTTAATAGTTGATCCCATCTTTTATGCTTCTTATATTTCAAACGTATGTCTGAGAAGTGACTTGATGTCAGCTTGTCTTGCCGTCCCGTCCCTCCTCATCTAGCTCTTGGCTAAGGTTCAAACCGTGTCTCACAAACTGTCATTATTCTCTTAATTCAAAGTCTCGCCTCCTGTTTCCATCACAGCTGAGAAGCACTTACACAAAAGCTAAACCCCCTCAATCTCCGTGAATAACAAAGGCGAGTGTCATCGTTAAGACAGTGGTGGCGTGTTGCCACTCGAGCAACACTTTACATCATCCGAGCAAAGCAGGCAACTTGATATGCTGATAGAATCAGCAGATTATAGAGATGGAGACAGAATTTGGCTCCTCCCAGTGAAAAGAAAATGAACTTTTACAAGATTGGTATCAGAATGACATCTCATTACTGCCATCTTCTAGCAGGAGGGAATACATTGAGGTCTGTTTCTTTTCTTTGAGTTTTTTAGGCCTGTTCCCTCTGTTTGCCAGTATTTAACTTGATGTCAGTCATTCTAACATCGGACTCTGCTGTCATTGGCTCCTTCTTTGTGTGTCCAGAAATCCTGAAGAAGGGTAGTTCAGTCCATCCAGCACTTCTGAGGAGGGAGGCTGAGGCTGTGAGAGACAAACACAGGAGTCCTGTCCGTTGTGATCTGCTGCTGCAGCACATCAGCTCGCTGCCTACAGAAACCAGTCCAGAGTGACATGAGGCTGAGAAGACTTTTCATTCTGATTTTTTTTCCTTTTTTCAGTTTTAAGATGTTTGTTGAATTTTGAAAGTAATTTTCATGTTTTCTAATATTACAGTTCTAGTGGGTTGTGTGTGTTATTTTTATGACATTTGAATAAGATTTATAATACTGTTGTGTCTGAAAAATAAACATTTGATTTTATTAGATCCTTGAGTTGTACTGTAATTTTATGCATTGAATAGATTTGGATAATTGGCCGATTTCTTTATCAAAATAGTTATTTCCAGAGTTGATTAAATGTGTCATCAGTCTCCTACTGCAGCAGCTACTATAAACTAGTGTATTAACTAGTGTATTAGTCAAATTTCACCTTTTAACCCAATCCGTGGTTTAATATATTAACACAAATGTATTTTTTAATAAAGTTTTTATTATTTTCAGATTTTTTATAACGTACAGGAACATACAAAAACAAAAGAGAACACACAGGCTTGTCCCCCCCCCCCCCCCCCCCCCACACACACACACACACACGCACACCCCCTTTCTTTTCCAGGGTACCAACGATTCTAAGAGTTTCAGGTTCAGCTATTACAGCTACATAGACCAGTAGCCATACTTAATTCGGGGTCAGTTAGGAATCCAAATCCAGGCAGTGAGGCATTAGATTTCAAAGTTTTATTTAACATTTTTCAATGTTCCCTAAAAGCTGTTCTAATCTGTGTCCTTGTCCCCTTTCAGGTTGCTGAGCATGGCCTCATAAGCAGCTGTTTCCGCCATCGCCGCGATCCATTCATCAATCCCAGGGTGCACTTTAGTCTTCCAATGTCTTAATATAATCCTGGATGCTGTAACTAGTCTGACTGTAATGATACAGAAGGTTCCTCTTGAAACATTTGGTATTTGGGATCTGTCTCCCAGTAAGCAGAGATCCGGGGTCTGAGGGACTTCTATGCCAGACCAAGCACCCAGGATTTCCAGAACATCAGTCCAAAAGGGTAAAACCATAGAGCATTCCCAAAAACAATGTAGAAATGTCCCTATTTCACTGTTACATTTCCAACACAAATCATTTGGCATTAGTTTCATTTATGCAACCTGGTAGGAGTATGGTAGTATGCAACACCTTGTACTGTATAATTTACTTCTAGCCTCTTTCACATATTTACCACTGTCTGATAAGATATTTAGCCATTTTTCATGTGTGTATTCTGTTTCTAAGTCCCGCTGCCAAAGTAGTTTAATGCCTAAAGACTCCCCACTTAAACCATGATTAAACAGTTTATAAAACACCGAAGCAGTGTGGCGATCACGTGGCATTTTAATATAACCTAAAATATCATTGTCAGGAACTTCCTTAAATTTAGAAGTCACACAATGTCTCATTTGGAGGTATTTCCAAAAATGTCCTTTACCTTGCAATTTGTAAGTACGGGTTAGATCCTCGTACGACATAAAGTTTCCATCTTTATACAGATCTCCAATATTACATATACCACGTGAGTGCCACTGTCCCCAAAACACCGGTACTTTACCAATACATCTAGTAGGGTTATTCCAAAGAGACGCGTACTTCTGGACATAATGTGAAAGCTTCAACATTTTATGTACCTTTGACCAAACCTCACAAGAGTGAATAATAACCGGATTAGTTGCATTTATGTTTTGAGACAATTTGTGTTTTGGATCAAATGGTGAACAGATATCAAATTCAATATTTAACCATTCTTGTTTTTCTTTACCTTCCTCCCAGTATTTAACTAGTTTTGGTGTAGTAGTGAATTTCTTCCTGGCACTCGCGGAGTACAGACACTTCTCTTTTTGCTCCCTTATCTTTTTTTCCCAAGGCTCTTTGTCCTGTCTGCCCACAGAGCGCTTCTCTGCATTTCTTCTGAAAACCCCTATTTTTAACCATGGATTTGATACATTGGTCATTCAATGTGATTGATAAGATTTTTTCAACAATGAGAACGGAGCAGGGGGCTCCCACATGCCCACAGGGGACACACCCAGTGAGGTATATGCTGGATTCCTGGAGGGAGTGGAAGATCGTATGCCTCTCCCAGCTGCCCAATGAGGATGTCGAAGACGTGTGGATATTTGGCCTGATGATCACTGGATTTCTCCTGATTGGAGTGGGAGGATATCTGGTTTTCTGGAAATTTGGGAAGATGGGAGCAATTGGAGGGCGACCCGCACCCACGGAAAGCACCGTCCGTGTGGAGACCTCACAGACTGGGACGTTACTCGAGGTGAATCGTAAGCTGGACAATGTTCTGTAAGCTGCGATACCGGTATAAGTGCGCAAACTGGATGTCATCTCGGAGAGAGTCACCGGATGGTATGGACAAGTTTAAAAACCCAAAATTGTCTTCACTGAAGGACTGGAATGATCAGTTTAAAGACTGAAGGCAGAGGGGGAAATTATCTCAGCCTGACCCAAACAAATTCTTGTTATCCGAATCTGACGCCCTAGCAGCCTTAAGAGGCTAGCAACAAACCCCCACGAAGGAACACAGACAGATGCTGTGAAACCCCCCCACCACCACCACCACCACCACCACCACCACCACCACCCCCCCCTTCGGATTGGTGGACTTCAGCCTGGCGAGGTCATCAACCTGCAGGAGTCAATGTGCTCTGCGCTTCTCCCAAGATCTCCCTCCCACCTGTGGCTACAGTGGCTGAGCGCCGTAGATGGCTGCTCTCGCTGGGGGAAACAGGATCCCTCTGGGATTAATAAAGTGTCTTTGATTGATTGATTTTGCCATTTCAAATGATAGGTAGAGCTTTGGGTCCAAAAGTCCCAATCCACCTTTCTCTCTGGGGGCATATAATTTATTGATTTTTATTCTTGTTCTTTTACCCTCCAACAAGAAATGTTTAACCAAATTTTCATACCTTTTAAAAAAAGTCCTGAGGAATAGAAATAGGTAGCATCATGAGCATATAATTGAGCTGGGGTGCAATAATCATTTTAATCATATTAATTTTGCCCCACAAAGTCAATTTTAATGCCTCCCACTTTTCAAAACTTGTTTTGGTTTTTGACAACACTGGGTTCAAATTTAGTGAAGGCAGTTCACCTAGCTCTTGGCATAATTTAATCCCCATCCTCAGCATTTAATCCTCAGCTCAAATGTTTATATATTAGATGTAAACAGTTAAACGTTTTAACCCTAAAGAGGGCGTCTGCTTCTTCTCTGATATTTTATTCCACTCAACGTTGACCCATTGATAACATTTAGAGACTGGATAGTTATTTATTTATTTTTAAAAGTTCAGCTTTTCTGTCTGAACTTTAAACAACTAAAACAGTGAAAGCATTGCTTGTTTCTGATGTCTGTGTGGTTCTCCAAAATCTAGCTGGGGAAAGACAAATCTAACTCCAGGGTCTCAGGAGGGTTGCACTCATAGGCGTTTACTGCCCTCTCGTGGTCACATTGAGACACTACAACACAAATAAGATGCAAATGTTATAAACCTTGTTTACGCAACAATGTAAACGGTGCAATTTGTAAACAATGACATCCTGTGGTCAAATGTGGTTACTGCATACCGGCAAAGCTCAAAACATTTATGAAAAACAAATAGCACAGAGGAATATATAAAGTTGAGGTTACAGTAGAAGCATGCCTTCTGATCCACGAAGAAAACCAATAACAGCTGCGAGTGGGCATTTCATAGTCCTATACCGAGGTTCTCAACAGACAGAAAGAAAGGACAGACCTCAAATCAGCAGGTTATGTGTTCCAGTCCACTGGTGCTTTGACAGAAAAAGCCAGCTTCCCTGATTCCTTTATAAAACAAGGAACCACAATCTGTACAAACGTTATTATGAGACTTGAGTATTAGCAAAGTGGTTACATAAGATGGTAAATTCAAATGAACACATTTGAAAATTAACAGAACCAGTAGTTCCCGTCTGGCTAAAGCCGAAAAGCTAGGACTGACGATCATACACGTGACAGTGACGAGATCGAAAAGGACAACGCAATACTACGAGACATAAGCTGTTATAAATTAATAGAGTGAAGAGAGGAGGCGGTGGGATTCTGATAGAGTACATCAGCATAATCTAACAGTGGAAACAGAAGATCACTGACAATAGGTTTTGTTTCAAAAAGTCAAATCAAGTAATAGAACGACATAAGGTTTTTAAGCTAAAGTTGGACTTGTTTGTGCTTTTCAAGGACAGATCCAGCTCTAGCCAAACACCTAAATATTTAATTGAATCAGAAGCTTTCAGCTGTGACAAGTCTGAAAAATGTTCATTTAATTTACCGAGCAAAGCAGAAGAAGGATGAAAAGCACAGAATATGATTTTGATTTATTTATTTAAAAGCAACTTAGTATGGACTAACCAGTGTTGTGCATTGTTAAAATTTAACAGAAGAGACTCTTGGTGTGTGTGTGTGTGTGTGTGTATGTCCTTCTCCAGCTAGGTGTGTGTGTGCCCTGATTAGTTATTGCTTTCACCTGGTTCTCTCTCCACACACTTGCAGCCCATCTGCCTCCCATCATGCCCCAGTGTATTTAAGCCGTCTGTGTCTTGTCTTGTCTTGTCGATCCATTTTTGTGTCAGCGTTGTTTTTGTGCTCCATGTGAGCTTTTGCGCCTTGTCTATAATGTTTTGTGCTCTAAGTGAGCTTGTGTACCTCGCCTCTAGGCTTTGTGCTCTGTGTGAGCTTTCGTTCTCCTGATACTCAGGACTTTGGTTTTTGGCGTCCTGCCTTTTTGGAATTTTTTGTTCATCTCCTAAATAAAAAGGATTTTACTTTTATAAACTCCTGCCTCATGTCTTCTGGGGTACCTGCATCTTGGGTCCTAACAACCTCCTCCTTGCTCTGAACGTGACATGCATTTTTCTAAATTGGTATGTGGGTGGAGAAGGACTCAGGCAGGTTGATGATTCCTTTAAAAACACTAAAACATGTGTCCTGTATCAGAGCTGAATGTGTGAAGTTTGCAGGCAAAAAAATGCATCAAAATTCAAGGAGTTAAGGTTGATTTAACATGCTGACACTTCAATGCCTCTGTCAAAAAGGGTGGGCTCGACCGATCCAAGATGGCGCCGCCCCCGCTCGTGATATTGTGGCTAACGCGCAACTTTCCAAGAAGTGCTCAGCGGCACATCTGCCTCCAGTGTTCCCCAGGCTTTAAGATTTTAGGGATTGTAAGTTATCTAAAACTTAATTCCTATGAGTGCAGTTGTTATTATGGATATACTTAATTATAATTTCTATAGTAAAAACATAACTGCTGATGTCTTCATTTGCAATTTTGACTAATTAGAATACAATTAGTACTAGGTTAAATGAAACCAGAAAATTCCTAAAGAAATTTTATAAAGGCGCCAGCCACCTGGTAGTTTTTATGCAAATGTAAAAAATGTCACACACTCAAAGTTTGAAAGAGAAGCTCAATCTGCCCAAAACTGAGAAATAGTTTGAAGTTTTTGGCTAATATTTTCGTAATTGGTAAATCGGATCGCTTAGAAAAGTGATAGCACACCTCCCACAGCCGAGCCGCTCGTTTTGATGTATAATTTGTGGGGGTGCACGCAGCCGTTCGAGCAGCATTAACATCCACTGAAGAAGAAGAATATAGCCAATTAATGTCTAACAAAAAAACGCCCTTTACTTTTCAAGAGGAAAGATTCACTTAATGAGAAGTTAAGAAATTGGAGATGTGAAAAAGCTAAACCTGGACGTTATGCAGAAGTTAGAGATGTTTGTGTTAGCTTACCTAAAGAGCGATTTGCAGGTTACATTTTTTTTCTAATTCATATAAAATGCTGTCCAGAAAATACTATTTAAATGCTTATTGTGGATATTTCGTTTGAAACTACATGAAGGCCAGTTTTTCTAGTAAAAAGTGGCCTTTCTCAGCAAAGCTTCTAAAAACGCTTTTTTCTAAATCTGAACCTTTAAACACACGGAGGGTGGGAGGTTTAAGGTAGCGAGGTCATTGTAACT
Organism: Nothobranchius furzeri; assembly: GCF_043380555.1. Classification (NCBI taxonomy): domain Eukaryota; kingdom Metazoa; phylum Chordata; class Actinopteri; order Cyprinodontiformes; family Nothobranchiidae; genus Nothobranchius; species Nothobranchius furzeri. Next base: position 57,534,903 of record NC_091752.1, read on the forward strand.
GTCCCTGAGACAGTTAAAATAAAGTTGTTTATTTCAAATGTTTCTGTGATAGAGAGATGCTTAATTTGGTTCATTTAATTACTAGATAAGATGATAAAAGTGTAACATTGATTTAAAAACATGTCTAAAATATGTGATTACAAAATATGGGTTTGTTAAATATGTAACGTGCTGTAAAGTTTGCATGAGGTAGAGTTTGTAATGGTCACATGATCAGAGTTTGTTTGACAGCGCTACCATAGCAACCATAGCATGGATACATGGCTACAGATGCGTCTACAGCCTCGACGTTAATGTCATTCTGCATGTGGTCCAAGAGGCGCACACGGTATGGTTTCATGTATAATGTTTGTATAATGTTGCATATGTGTTCTACACTGGTAATGAGAGGACATTTTTGTGATTCATTATTGCGCATTTTCTTTCTGTTCTGCGAGACTGTTTATGGACAATGGTATGAGAGACTGATAAGTTCAAACCGTTATTGTGTAAACTTTGAGTTTCTTCAGTTTTCACGGTGTCTGAAGATAATAAGAGAGAGAGAGAGAGAGAAAGAGAGAGAGAGAGAGAGAGAGAGAGAGAGCAAAATAAACATCCGAAGACATCAGTATGAGGCGTGGCCATTCTTTGTTGGACCCCTGTAGTTACAGTCATGTTATCGAGTTTGTTTTGATGAACTATAGTTTACACAAACGTGTGTTCATTTTGTGTTAAACTTTTTTCGCAAATTATTTCACCATCGTAAGTCGCACGGCTGAGCCGCTCCTTTTGGGCTTTAGCCCAAATGCCACCTAAATATCGTTATTTTGAGTTGTTCACCCAAAGCTCATTATTTGGCCTCTACAGCATGTGGCCACTACTCTCCAGTCAGGAATTTTCTAGTTTCCATAATGTTCCTCAGACTTTTAAAGCTAGGCTTGAAACTCTAAATCTTTGATAGCAAAATAACAAACGTCTGCATTTCTCATCAGCTTTTTTCAACCGGGGATAGTTTTCCTACATTAAATGGTTAGTTGGCGTTTTTCAACGAGCAGGTTCAAGTCTAGAGCGCCTCAACAATCTCTTTGGGCTGATTTCCCAGTTTGTCCTCAGTTTTTAAATCATCTTTTGTGTCAGTGACTTGTTGCAGTTGCCACTCTAAAGCAGTGCTGATTCCTTGCAGTTTACAAGTTTGCTTTTTAAGGTCGTAATTTTCTGATCTCAGATCAAAAGTCTTATGACTCTTTTTTTCTACTCCATATAAAATGCTGTCCAGAAAATACTATTTAAATGCTTATTGTGGATATTTCGTTTGAAACTACATGAAGGCCAGTTTTTCTAGTAAAAAGTGGCCTTTCTCAGCAAAGCTTCTAAAAACGCTTTTTTCAACCGGGGATAGAGTTTTCCTACATTAAATGGTCAGTTGGCCTTCTTAAACGAGCAGGTTCAAGTGAAGGGCGCCTCAACAATCTCTTTGGCTGGTTTGGCTTTGGTTTGTCCTCAGTTTTTAATTTGTCTTTTGTGTCAGTGACTTGTTGCAGTTGCCACTCTAAAGCAATGCCGATTCCTTGCAGTTTAACATTTTGCTTTTTAAGGTCGTTATTTTCTGCTCTCAGACCAAAAGTCTTGTGATTTTTTAACCTCAGTTCATGAATCATTTTCTCCTTTTCTTCTAGCTTAGTTGTAAAATCCTGATTAATTTGGCTAAGCTCTCTTCTAAGTTTGGTACACTCAAAACACTTTTTCTCGACAGGAATTTTGCCACGCATGCAGTCAATGTACATATTACCAAACACTACAGGTCTTTTTATAACATGGTTATGGCTTTCAAGTTCTCTGATTTGTTCAGCTTTTTCCTCTACTAGGCGGTGAAATGACTCCAAATTTCTTTTAGTCTCGGTTAGCTGCTCTTTGTGTTCTCGAATCTGTTTTTCTTGAATCTCAATTCTCTGACATAGTTTCCGGTTTTCGTCCTCCACATTTGCCAGAACAGATTCTGTGTGAGTGAGTGTTTGACGAACTGACTGAATATTTTCTTCAAATTTCTTCTTTGAGATGTTTTCCTGCAACTTGAGATGTGAAATCTCTTGCTTCAGAGAGTTATTGTCGCCTTTTACTTTTTCCAGCTCAACGTAATACTGGTCTTTGTCAAATGACATTTTTTGTTTTTCTTGAAGAAGTTTCTCCCTTTCTCCGCTCAAGAGTTTGATGTCTTCTGTTGCTTTAGTCAAGCGCTGTTCCAGACAGCTGACTTGATGAATCAACTTTTTGTTTTGGTTGATGAGAATTACTCTTTGGATGCCAGCTTCGCTTGCCATATTTTTTGTGTCAACAAGTTCGCTATAAGTATATTCTTTCATCCTTCTCACTTCGTGGTCACACAGTGTCCTCTCGTTTTGGTAAGCTGTCCTAGTGTTCCTAAGTTCATTTGTGAGCCGGTCGATTTTTTCTTCTTTCTTCACGTTTTCTTCAGATAAATGTTTAGCTGTTCTTTCGCTGTCCTTCAGCTTTTCAGAGACCTCTTTGTTGGTCTGTAGTAATGCCAAATTCTCTGCGGATAGCTTTTCATTACTCTCTTTCAGTTTATCGCATTTTTCAATTAACTTATCTTTGTCCACCTTCAAGATGTCGACTTGGGCCTTTTCAGCTTGCAGATCGGCTCTAAAGATACGATTTTTATCTTCCGCCTGTTTCAAATCCCTTTGAACATTTCTAAGCCTGCTTGCCTTGATATTACTTTCATGGATGTCTCTTTGTGTAGCATGTAAGGTTTTTTTTAATCCAATGATTTCTTTTTCCTTTTGTTTCAACACTCCTTCAATTTCTTCAATTTTTGTAACTTTCCCTTTGATTTCCTCTTTTAGCTTGGCTTGTTCTAAAATGTCTTTGTTTATGCTGCTTCTGAGCAGGTCTACTTCTCTTTGAACTTTATTAGTTTGATGCTCAGCTGTTTTCTTGTCAGTTTTTAAAACATCAATCTGATCCTTTAGAGCCTTACACTCTCTTTCGTAGTCTAATTTCTCAGCTGCTATTTTCTTTATAAATATCCTGTCTGCCTCCTGTTTGGACTCGTAGTCATTAACAACTGATTTATTTTCTTTTAGCTGGTTTTTGAAAATCAACTGTGCTTTGTCAAACTTTTCATCATACACCATCTCCAGCTGTCTTTCTTTTCTCAAGAAATCAGTTTCTTGTTTTTTAATTCTAAGCTCAAATCCAGCAACTTGTTGTTTCAAGTCCTGAATCATTTGATTTTTCTCCTTAAGTTTATCCGACATCTCATTCTGACGTTTTTGCTGAACTTTTTTGTAAGTGTCATTGCGACAGATTTCTAAATCTTTTACAGTTTTCAAATGCTCTTTCTGTAGCTTTTTGTTTTCAGCGTTTAATATTCTGATCTGTCTATTAAGTTGATCCACAGTCTTACGGCTGTCCCGTAATTGTGCTGTCAGGTCTTGTTTATAAGTAGTCATGTTATCTCTGTACTCACGGGTGATGTCCTTTCCAACCGCGCCTATTCGCTCAAATGAACTGTGATGTGTCTGTATGTAACAGTAGTAGTGATTACGTCACGCGCACAAAGGAATGACGTCATAAAGAAGCTATGATGGATGGAAGCGCCAAAACAACGCAGACGCGCAGTCTCTATAGAGATTTATAAATGCGGCGTCATGGTGACAGTGGTTGGGTTGCACGTGGTTGTTTGTTGATTACATGTTAGCTTTGTTTTCTCTTTGTTAGTATATATTAGAGTGGGCTACGTGTTTCCATAAATTCATAATCGGTAAAAGGTTTTTGTTCGTTCTGAGAAAACGTCCTACCCGTAGGATTTTACGGTGTTTTACATGACACAAACCCCTACCAAAAAAAAATCAAGTATCAACGTCAATAAAAAGTACTAATACTTACTACTTATCTATTTTCCTGCAAATATGACAACGGAGTAGCATTCCCCTTTTGCGTTGTGCGCATGCGCGCACATGCTCAGTAACAACGGGTAGGACGGAAACTGTTTTCATGTGCCGTAAATAGGTTTAAGAGCGCGAACGTTGTTAGCAGTCAGCTTAGTGTTGTAATATGGCGTTTATAGCTTAGTATCAAACAAATGTACCAGATATTTATATTTAATGAGACATAATATATTATTTACAAATAAATCCTTAAACATAAACATACATGTTGTTAGCATCAGCATTAATAGCATGAGCTAATACAATAAAATAGCACAATCCACTACTTACCGCAGTTTCCAACTCTCACGTAGTCTGTACGAATATCACAGAAAAAAAATCACATCCAGCAGGCTCCAAGTTTGTTTTTGTCACCTAAAATGTGTTTTTGTAGCACTCTAGAAGGCGCTATAACAAATACAGGTCATTTAAGCAAGTTAAATCCTAATATCAGTGTTTCACACATCTCCAGTATCTTATTTATTCCTAAACTGGCCTTTTCCTTCTCCTGAGGTTTTGTTCCCATAGATCTGGATGAATGGTGAGCCCAAAGCTTCTTAGCCAACATAGACAAGCCCTCTTGATGCTTAAAGTGGATCTGATGCGGTTCTTTGAGAGGTCAGACTTGAAGAATGGGGCCAAAACGGAAAATGAACCCTGAGCTGTTGATTTGATGGCTCTAACTTCCCTGATGTGGTCCAGTTGGTGTTGGAATGCTAAAACCAGTCGAGGGCTACTTGACTTGAACTCCTGCCTTGTGACAACTCGGTCCGAGTCAGACTGCAGCGGAAAAATGTCAAAGCAGAAGTTTCCTCCTCACAGCAGACAACCTTTAAAACGCAGTAAAAATGTCTTTAACAGACGACTCAGTTTTTATTTGCAAAAAAAGATGAAATTTTCTAATAATTCTTGAGAATTCATCATTTCAAGTATCCTGGTTTAAGCAGAAGTGTTTCACTATGTTTGAAACAACATTTAGGACACGCTTGATTTCCAACCACCACTCTAGTTCGGTTTTAGCTGTTATTGTTTATATTTGAAACATTCACATAAACCTGTAACGATATGGCAATCCTCCTGGAACTGTACTCAATATGAAAGCCACAGAAATAATTATGGCCGTAAAGCTCAGTGAGAATATTGATCTGACAAAAGAAATAAGTTAATGGAGAAGCTTCCAGCAGCTCGTTTTCAGCTGTTAACTCCAACACGCGTGCTCCATCAGCAGAAGGTAAGTGCTCCACAGCTCCAGTAGTGTTTACGGTCGCATCCTGCTCCAGTATGCCGGCCACTGGAATCATAACCAGACTTGTCTGCAGGAGGTGGTCAGTGCTTCTCCAGCGCTTTACACAGGAGGTCATTGAGGCGGGAAATCATCGGCCGTGGATCATCATTCAAGCCTGCTGTGATCATGGCGTTGTCGTAGATCTGGAAAACACAGAGACGTGTAAAAACACCGAAGCTGGTGGGATCACAGCCCTTGTGTACAGGTCTTGTTTTTAAAGGTAGATCTGCTTCAGTTCCAATTCACAACCTGGTAAACCTGCAGCTTTTTAAATGCGTGTTTGTAATCCTTTAAACTTCAAGCATCTTATATTCTCACGTGCTGCTTTTTATCATGCAGATGTTTGACTTATTCATGGACAAAGACGTTTATTTTAACGGGGCGGGCCTGGGAACGAGCCCCCGCACCGTAAGAGTAAACAGCACGGCTCTAAAGCTGATCTTCACCTGTGTGAGTCACGTCACATGATCAGGAAGCAAGAAATCTATGAATTATGATATTGTTTTGAGACGCTGTTGTGAAAAAAAGTCAGGCGCGAACCGGAAAGGCTCCTGCAGCTTACGCTTTGTCAACAGGTTGTGAACGAATGGAAAAAGCTAGAAACACGCCGATTCTCCCTGGTGTAAGAAGTGAGTCGACTCTCTTTCGGTAGTTTTGGTGTTTACATGATCATAGAGCACAACGTTCTGTGACTCTTCAAAAACAGTAGAAACGCTCAAAAGCGCTGGCAGTCAGATCAGAAAACGGCTGGCAGTGAATAAGTGGAAGCTTGCAGCTAAAGTGAAGATTTTATGGTAAAACATCCATGCAAGAAAGTTCCATTAACCTCGTTTTGTTAGAAGGAAAAACCCTCAAGCCTGAACTTATTGGGGCAGCAGTGGCTCAGGAGGTTGAGCGGGCTGCCTCGTGATCAGAGGGTTGTGGGTTCGATCCCAGCTCCCGCCTGCGTATCCTGCTGTTGTGTCTTTGGGCAAGACCCTTCACCTGGTGGTTGTTAGAGGGGCAAAATGGCTGCCTCGCCTCTGCCAGACCGCCCCAGCGCGGCTGCGGCTACATAGTAGCTTACCATCACCGGCAGTGTGTGAATAACGAAAAGCACTTTATAAATCCAATCCATCCTTATTACCAAGCATAAATGAAAATGGCACATATAACCCAAAGTACCTGGTCCAGTAACAATCGAGCCAACTCAGAATCGGTATCCTTCAGAGCGTGCATCTTCTTGATCAAATCATGTCTAGAAGGAGAAATGTTGCAGCTCAGGTGGACGGACAACATGGCTGTTCTACAGATAATGCAACTACGTCGACGTGCTGCAGCTCTCACCCTGCGTTGATCTCCAGTGTGGGCTGCAGGATCTGAGCTCTCTCCTCAGCAGAGCGCGCCAGCTGCTGGGTTCGGAGGAAGTGGCGTGCAGCTCCCATTTCCAGTACTGTAATCATGGCAGGATGGGTGTCCAGACGAGGAGTCAGCTGAGGGGCAGAGGAGGTCCAGCATGTGAGCAAAACGTCCCATTTAGGATGTTTTCAGGCTGGTTTAAGAATGAAAGTTAAAATCATGAAGCCCCAGATGTTTAATGTTTTAGAAAATATGCAAACAATTAAACCCACAAAGGGGAAAAAAGTGACTTTTTGGGATAAGCGGTTTTCACATTGAGCCAATTTTAACTCGTTTAACTTCAGGAGCTTTGTAAACATTTTAAGTTTGCTTTTTGTAACAAAAAACCAGAGTTGGGACTACAAAGAATAGCTGAAGTACTACAACTACTTTGGGACAGACCAGTGAGCATGCCTCCGAGGCCTCCTGGTACCTTTATGTTGGTGACTCTTGGACCCAACGCGTTCTTCATCCAGGCCATCAGATCGTCAGCCTGCTCCTGCGTCAGCCGCTCCGTCTCTGCAGAGAAAAGTCCTGATCACAGCTCTGACCATCAGACGTGTCCGCTCTACTGAAAATCAGATGGAACGAGGTGCAGACCTGGCTTACTGTCCTCAAACTTCTCCTCCTTGTAGTGATCCACCACGATGTCCGTCTCAACTGAGATCAGCTTCTTCTTGTCGAACTCTCGGAGGTGGAGCAGCGTGAGCTCGTCAAACTGCTCATAGCAGAACAGGACCTGAACAAACAAACACGTTCATGTTATAAAACCGAAAAAGGTGAAAATAAAGATAAAATGTAAATCACAGTTTTCTCATGTTAGTCACACGTTAGGGCTGCACGATATTAGGAAAACCTGCGATATGCGAGAACAGAGATCAATATTGTGATGACGATATTACTTGCGATAAATAAACACTCAGAAACAAAAATAATCAAAAACAAAGAAATGAAAAAAATTACCAAAAAAATATCATAAAAATGAGAAAAGCAACAGATGTCAGGAAAGGGAAAAAGAAAATGAAGAAAAGGCAACCAGTGGGTCCCGGGAAAAGCAAGATCAGCAGAAAGAGCAAAACAAAGCTAACTCAGGTGTTTTCTACTCATCAAAATTAAGTCCTGTCCGCCTCGAGGGCGGACATCTAACCAATGAGAACCCACCCAGTTGGCCTAATGGGTGAAGAGCTCTATTTGATTTGTTAAAAAATCATCATGCTTCCGTTTGACTGACAGAATGCATTATGTGTAGCAAACATTTGAGCTGACCATTCATTGCGATATTTATCTGTTCTTTGCGATATGCATATTGTGCATGCTGATATCGCGATAACGATATATTTGCGATTTATTGTGCAGCCCTATCACACGTCCTACCTCCATGTCTTTCTTCTTCATGGCCTCGAAGTAAGGGGAGTGCTCTGCCAGATGCCTGTTGGGGGCGCACAGATAGTAGATGTTTCTTGTGCCTGCCTTCATGCGGGAGGCGTACTCCATCAGATTGGTGTGCTGGCCGGCTGGTAGAGCGGACGACTCAAACCTCAGCAGCTTGGCAATGTCCTCCTACAGAAGGACAGCAAGGAGAGGGACTGCTGCGTAAGCCCTCAAGAGACGGTAACGCAGTTAGACTTCTAAAAGCGGGCACCTTGACATCCTGCTCCTGGACAGTGATGATTCCCTCCCTCATGAAGAGGCCATAATCATCAAAGAACCTGTTGTACTTCTCTGGGTCCTTCTTGCTCTGGTCCAGTAGGAAACGAATCACTCGCTGCTGCAGGACATCACGAAGCTTCCTGAAGGACAACAATCATCTTATGGTATACGTATGTATAAGCAGCATAACATGAGAATAATAATCGTAAAACTATGCGTTTTAGCTCTGGTGGCCGGCTAGAGGCGTGTGTTGCTTCCAGCCATGATCAGAAAAGTAGATGGGCTTATGGTGCAATACATTATTTCTGCCTCGAGATGGTGTCGTCGGAGAAAAACTCCAGGTATCTGCTTTAAATAGGTAAGAGCTTACAATAAAATAATGTTTCAAAAGCTGATTAAAGAGAAACACGTTGAAAAAGTGAGGGAAAACATCAAATCTAAGAATGCTGGAGCTGTACCTGATGAGGGCGCTCTCCTGTAGCAGTTCTCTGCTCAGGTTCAGAGGGATATCTTCACTGTCCACCACACCTACACACACACACACACACAAAAGCAGATTTAACGTGACAGCAAAACAACGTGCGGATGCGTTGAGGCAACTGGGACGATGCAGACCTCGCAGGAAGCGCAGCCACTTGGGCAGGATGTCGGTGGCTTTGGTCTGGATCAGGACCTTCCTGCTGTACAGAGCCACACTGGAGCCCATCTCCCTGCTCACGTCAAACATGCTGGGCTTCTGTAAACATAACAAGGGTTTCTTTACTCGTGGGAATAATGACAAATGTGTGGAACGTTTCAGTACCAGCATTTGTGTGGTATCTGATTGTTGTTTAACGCTAACCAACGCCACCCGGTGTCACATGAACACTCCTCACCGACTCAGGAACATAAAAGATGCTGCGGATGTTGAGCGGGGCGTCGGCGCGGTAGTGCAGAGTGTAGCGGGGCTTGTCATAGGCCTGGGCGACATAACGGTAGAACTCCTCATGCTGCCAATCGCTGATCTCCTTAGGATCCATCATCCACAAAGCCTGAAGGATGGAGTAACAATTACAGAGAGCTGTTGGCGTTTGGTCATAGCTCAGAGCTCTGGCTGCACGTTTAAATGTTAGAACTGAAATCATCTAAGACAGGGGTGTCAAACTCAAACTCACAAGGGGCCGAAATGAAACTCTGGGACGGAGTCGAGGGCCAAACTTAATATTTTTTGAAAAAGTGACGGCAAATTTGCACGTTTTCTTTATCAACATGTATGCAATTTTGAACCTTTAAATTTGGAAACAAACATATTTCTGCATTAACACTGAATGTGGAATAACCAAATTACACACGAACAAGTCAGTTTTAAATAAAAGGCATCAGTGGTATTCATTACTTGTGGTATATTCAGCATTTTTAAAATCTATTCAGGATTTATGTTTTCTTGTTTATTCATTTTTCTTATTTTTATCCTCCTTTTTTCTCCTGTAATAAGTGTCATCGCTGCTGTGACGTCTAGCTTTCCCCACTGAGGAACAATAAAGGGATTTTCTATTCTATTCATCTATCTGCAGCCTTTCCACTTCCTGTTTACTGTAGGTTAAATCTTTTCTCACGTGCCAACAACAAAATAAAAATATCATTTTATCTTAAATGAAAATGCAACATCTCACCTGTTAACTTTCATGTTTTGGAGCAGAAAAAGAGCATAAAACCAACATATTTAAAGCTCAGTTTGTTCTACTGGTTTACTGTGATGCTCACCTGTTCCAGCCAGATACCTGCATCATGGGGTTGATCTGAGCTGAGGAGGAGACTCCTGTTGTTTTGTTCATCTTCATCATAATAATGACAACATTAGATGACAACAGGAGCTCACATAGGTTTGTGCTGATGAGCAGCTTGACAACGTTGTGTGTCAGGGAGGAAACACGACAGCAGCCACAGAGTCGTGCTGGTTTGAGCGTGTCGCTGGAGTTATATCAGCTCTGTCTGGACGTTAGTTTGAAAACTTTCTCTTTCAGTCGTGAACACATTACTGAGCGGCTAGAATCTCCGTTTCTGGGCTTCAACGTCAGAAAACAGCTGAGTGAACTCGGCGCTGAGTGAGAGGAGTGGTTTGTCCGAGACAGCTGAGCTGCAGACACTCTACTACCTCTGACTGCCTCAGCGCTGAAAAAACATAAAGGAGGAGGCGCGTCTGCTCCGCGCTGGTGCCGCAAAGCATCTTGGGAGTTGTAGTCTTTGCGGTAAAATCGGCCAGCAGGCCAGTTTTAATATATTTTTGATATTTATCTCGCGGGCCACATAAAAATGCTCCGCGGCTTTGACTCTGACATATGTGATCTAAGAATTCTGGTCATTTTTTAACTTCCACCCACAGAAGTAGAAATTTTATTCTGAAAGTTACAAAGCTTTTAGTGTCAAATTAACAGATGTACACAGCTCACCTGGAGAGTGTTGAGCCTCCGTCCGTTCAGGAAGATGGGATAGTTCACAAAGTTGCTGTACTTTGTTACAACCTCTGAAACACAATCAGTGATTGTTTTCCATTTAGAGGAGCATTCATTTTTGATACAGCAGAGATTGTGATTTATCTATTAGAGCCACAGAGGCAGTTTCACCTTTCACTCTGTCCTCAGAGGAAAACTCTTTACAATCGTCTTTGAGGTACAACACGATTTTGGTTCCCTGTTGGACGCCGCTGGCTTCGGCAATCTCAAACACTCCTGAGCTGAAGGAGAGAGCAGAAATGTCAGGATTACATCAAGACTTTCCCAACTTCTTTTAACAGAAAAAGGAGTGTTTTTATTGCCCTCACCCATCTGAAGACCACTTGTACCCAGGGGCATCGGGTTCTGCAGAACGGGTAAAGACATCTACATGGTTGGCCACCATGAAGGCAGAGTAGAAGCCGACTCCAAACTGACCGATGATGGTGCTGCTGGCCTCCGCCTGGTTCTGCAGCGCGTCTAAGAATGCCTAAAATGTAAAGAAGCACAAATGTCTCTGATCTACTTAAAAATTCCAGGATTTTCCTTTGTACGTCCTCCAAGCCACTGGAAAGTTTCAACCAATAAAATATGAAATATTACACACCTAAACCAAAGTCAGAGCTGTGTATTAAAAAAAACTGTCTCATTAGTTTTACAGACCACGACTCACCTTTGAACCAGAGCGGGCAATGGTACCCAGGTTGGCCACCAGCTCCTCTTTGTTCATACCCACTCCAGTATCCTAGAAGGGAAAAAACAGCCCAAGTCACTTATAATGAAACAACTGTAGCATGCTGTTCCACAATCATCCAGAAGATGGCAGCTCAAAACAGAAACCAGGGCAAAAATCAAACAGGAGCAGTACTCTAGTCCAGTGGTTCCCAACCTTTTTCCCCAAGGGACCCCTTTTTTACCAGTAAAATTTTTGACGACCCCCTCCATTCTCTCTTCCAGTACAAACATTATTAAGAAATGATGAAATTGTTCAAGCACATTTTAATATGCTTTGATTCAATAGGTAACGGTAATAGTAGGCTCCAGTACAGAACAAAGTCATTAACAAAACCAAACAGAGCATAATGTGCTTAACAGTTTGTATTACATTTCTGAACACATTGTTTATTGTAAACACTGATAAATCAATCATTCCTTTCAATAAACGTTTGACAAATCAAAAATACACTGAGCAAAATGTACTTAAATGTGTTTATTACTGTTTATACTAGATTATTTACTGTCAGGGTATCTGCAGGTTTATGGGTGCCGAATTTAAGACTTTTTAAGACCTTTTTTAAGGCCACTTTGACCAAATTTAAGCTATTTTTAAATATATATTTAAGCTATAATTTCCAGCTATTGCCTGGAAGCAGTGCTAACCACGTTGCAAACGTGGGATTAGCCATCCTGTTACCATTAAACTTCCCCATGGCGCAAGCTCCCACTAGCTTAATCAGCTAACGTGCTCATCTAAAAATTGCCCCCTTTCACAACCAACTGAATGTGTATGGTTCCGCTTACGCTAACATCATACACAAAAAAAATCCTGAACACCAACTAGAAACTCACAAAATTTTTATAGAAATAAAAGAATCTTGTTTATTGGGTCTTTGGTAATTTAAGACCTTTGGGAACTGCATTTAAGGGTTATTTGTCATTTTTAAGGATTTTTAAGGCCTTAAATTTGGAAAATCAAATTTAAGACTTTTTAAGGATCTGCGGATACCTTGACTGTAAAGGCTGTGATTAATCAACCAGTCCTATCTTTAATGAACTTTTGACACTTGAAAATAAAACAGTGAGCTGAGCAAAATGTTCTTAAAAGTGTGTTACTTTTTCTGTACTAATTATTTCCTGTCTTAATATCAGTAAACTTTGCACTCATGAAAAAAAAATGTGAGCAAAATGTAGGCCATAAACAAGTAATAAATGAAGTTTTAACCCCTTAAAGTGGCGACCCACTGAGAGGCTTTGGCGCCCCCTTGTGGGGTAGTTGCCCAGGTTAGGAACCACTGCTCTAGTCCATCCTATATGTGCAAATATCCTACTCTTGTCACCTGGTCATTACCCATTGAAAGAACCCAGTAGTAGGGCAGAATCTATGGTTGACTTTCAAATTGTTTGACAACACTGTTGTGCTGGGGGTACCTGGATGGTAAAAGTCCCTTTTGCAGAATCAGTTTGCAGGTGGATCTCCATTGGAGCCACTTCTCCACTAGCTGTGATGAGTTTGTGCCGCAGCTTCTCCAGTGCATCGCTGCCGTTAGAGATCAGCTCCCTGATGAACACCTAGAGGGTTAGCCACAGCCAGACAATCGGTGTACTGTTACAGAGGATAATCGATGGAGAGGAAACACTGACCCTGCCTCACTCAGCCTTTTACCTCTTTTTCTGAGTACAAGGACCTGGCAACAATGTCCAAAAGTTTTTTGGTTTCAGCTTGAAATTCATGTGCAGAGGAACTACCTGTGAAACCACAAGGGAAAAAGAATCAAGTCATAACTAACAAACATGTGCCTCAAAGTTCAGTGGGCGCAAGAAGGATCAGCAGCTGCTAACGCACCTTGCACAGACTCCGTATCGCTGATGATTGTGTGCAGAGGCTCATCCTCTGGCTCCTTCTCAACCTCCTGAGTGCTGTAGTAGGACTGCTGGCTGTGACCCAGGCAGGACCAGGGTGACCTCCATACCGTGGGCTGGGCGCCCCACCTCAGCAGCTGTCCAGCGTGTGAGCCTTATAACAGGAGTGTCATTGAGAGGATTTTTACAAATATGTTAAGCCTACTCTCTGATGTTTGGGATTAAATTTGGTTGTTTTAAGAGTTACAATGTTGTTGATCCTCACAAATCAAAGGATGATACATTTATTTATGGTTAACAGTACAAACAAGTTATTTGATGAATCTATCTTGGTTTGTGTTAGGCGTGTTGTGTTTATTGGTGAATGAATGAAAAAGTGTTGCAACTACAAGACTTATAAGATTCTGGCATCAATGGTGCCAGTTGGCGGTAATATTTTATTATATTCCTGAACTCATGAAATTTGTTTGCAAAGACCATCAACACATCGAGTTGATTCGAGTGTGTATGGAAATAATAACCAACCCCACCAGTAATTCACCCAACTTCACGTTGACTGGCTTGAGGCGAACGCCTCTCCGTGGTAATTAATACCACTGTGCTTGATTAAGTATTTGCTCCAGTTTCATCATCTGTTCATCTCGTTGGTATTGGTTTGGACAGCAGAAAATCTGGATAATTGTTAAAAAAAAATTAGGAGCAACTAGCTAGGCTAACTCAACTGAACACCTCTTACCTCCAGCCAAGGAGCGCGAGACAGGACGGTTGCTCAGAGCTCGCGCACAGAACGTAAAACGTAAACCGGTTTTCGGAGAACCGAGAGCGAACCGCGCCAGGGCGAGACAGCGGGACATAATTACAGAAATCCACTGGAGGACCTCAAGATGAGACCTGTGACCGACGGAGGGACACGCTGAACACGCAGGACCAGAAAAAACGCCTGAAGATGACGTAAGGAAGGCGTCGGGAGAACTGCCTGATAAGAAATGTAAAGAGTACTCATTCAAATGCTATCCATTTTTGTCTTTGTATTTAATAATCAAAATATATACATCCTCACTACTCAAGGAAAAAAAACTGCCACCTAAATAAAGAAAAATATTATTTGCCATGCAGAAAACAAATAAACAACTTCTTAAAACAGTTAAATACACGGTTGTTGGCAAATCTAGGGATCTTAAATCAAATATTACATTTTCTCTCCTCACAGCTATAATTAAACAACTGTCACCACCTTGAAAGGATGGTAATAAAAATCTATTTTATGAGAAAATGTATGAAATGCTTAGGCTTGATAAACTTTACAAGTTTTTCTATAGAAGAAAAAATATATATAATTTCTATAGCGCCTCTCAATATAAAAATAATGAGGCGCTTCACAAAAACAAAAAAATGTAAAAATATAAAAAATAATTTAGAAAATGGTTACAAATAAATTTAAAATGAGCAAAAAATAGACAACTGTGATTAAAAAAATGTTAAGAGAGAAAGTGAATAGGAAAGAGGGAAATCAGTGGATCCTGAGGAAGGTGGAATAGGTGGGGAGAGCAGAATAAAGAGAGTGGTGAAGAAGGCCATACAAAAGCCAGCTTGAACAAGTGAGTCTTCAGCTGCTTTTTAAAGGAGACCACTGATCTCAGGCTCAGGGGGAGAGAGTTCCAGAATCTGGGGGCCACAGCAGCAAATGATCTGTCACCTTTGGTCTTTAGCCTGGTGCGTTGCACAACCAGTAGGCTTTGATCACTGGACCTCAGGGACCTGCTGGGGGTGTAGGGACTAAGAAGATCACCAATGTAAGATGGTGCTTGTCCATGTAAGGCCCTATAGACCAGAACCAGGATCTTGAAATGAACCCTGAAGTTGACTGGCAGCCAGTGAAGCTGGAGGAGAAGCGGGGTGATGTGGGTGTGTTTGGAGGACTTGGTCAGAAGCCGAGCACAGGCATTCTGAACCACCTGTAGACGGTTCAGGGAGGTTCTGCTCAGACACGTGAAAAGAGAGTTACAGTAGTCTAAGCGTGAGGAGATGAAGCACCTCTCAAGATAAAAATCACAAAGCAGTGCAGCAAATGTTTGATGGTTTCAGCATTTAAATCAGAAATAGTCTTCGGTACACAGGTTTATTTAACAATATGGTATATAAGTACAAAATGAGCCATTTGAACCAGTTTATACAGTGATTTCATTCTTATTTTCTGCATATTTACAGTACTGTCTAGCTGCGTGATTTACATTAGAGAATAGTTCGTCAGTTCAAGTTTAATGTGAGAGAAAACAATGCACACAACACTCTGAACACAAATCAGCAGCTTCCCACCACAGGCAAAAACAGTTTCAGTACTTAACAGATTCTTTAGAATAAAGAAGAAAAAGCAACTTTTCTAAATCTGCAAGACAGACGCTGGGAACAGGCCAGTGAGAAGAACATTGCAGCACCTGTGAACATCAACACGTCTCTTCTCTTTCACCAGCACATCGGGTTTGTGTGTGTTCGCACAATAGGCATCCTAGATCTATACAAATACGTTATTCTCATTTAGACTCTGCAAACAGGAAAGAATTTAAGGCTTTCCCAAAGGCAGTCCTTTTGAAAACGGACTATTAGAATAAATTAGCCAGGAACAGGAAAAATGAGCAGTAAGTGAAACCTGGCAAAAAAATATTCACAGACAAATTTTACAGACATTTCAACACAAATACAATATTAATTTGCAAAGGTACAAAAATTACTTTGTGTTTTGCGATTTTTTTAAAAAGTCAAGAGCAGATGATAACAAATGAAAAACAAATTACAGCACGTTGACCAGGGAAAATTCTTGCAAGGCTGGTCTGAACCAAAAATATATTCTTTGTGTCTGTTTTTTCTCTTCAACAGCAACTAATAAATCACTCTGTGTTGTAGGAAAAAGTAGTCTATGTAATGTTCACAGTTCGAAGGCCTTGTATGACTCATTTGTATTTATTTCAAAGATTTCAACATCATTAAATACAAAAAAATTCTCAGCCAAAAACACAGCAAGGCCTTCCTTCTGTCTCAAATTGCTACAATCCTTCAACAAATTTCTCTAGCGTGTCTCCCGTTGTGTCGCCCACCAAACTCATGTCATTATTTAACCCTCCTCGATTTGGTGTGTTAATTTGGGGGAGCATGGCACTCTGCTCAGGACCTCCCATGTGCCCTTGCTCCAAGGAGCCTGACATGGGACCGAGGCTGGGGTGAGGAGAACTGGAGTGGAGAGCACCATGCTGCGGAGATGGCTGGGGCTGTATCCGTGGGGAGGAACTGGAATGAGGGGCTTGCTGTGAAGGTGGGCGGGGTGATTGCACTGGGGCTGGGGAGCGCACTTGGTTTCCCAAAGTGTTTGCCATGGTCTGGCCGGGTACGTGGGCTCCTCCCTGTCCTTGGCTCTGAAGCAAATGAGGTTGTGGACTCATCGAGTTAGCCTGCGCTGGAGAGCCCATCTGCTGCTTTAGCATCTGTTGTTGAAGCATGCGATGTTTGACATGGTTCTGGAGCCCTTCCATGCCCATGCCAGGCTGGCCCATCTGGGACGATGTGGGGAGCTGTCCTATAGATCCCCCACCCCCTTGCATAGCCATTTGCGTCTGCGTACGGAGCTGGGAGAAGTTCGGTGGGCCTGGCTGCTGTTGAGGAAACTGACCATGGCCCTGAGGAAGGCCTCCCTGCTGCTGCATCTGTTGCATCCTGAACAGCTGCTGTCTGTGGTACTGCTGAGGATTTCCATTTTGAGAGGGATTCATCATCTGACCTTGAGAACCCATAGGCGTCATACCCTGAGGGCCCACCTGCTGTTGAGGCGGCTGCTGCTGAGGAGCCATCACTGGCCTCTGCGCTTGGTTTGCCATGGCTGCCATGGCCTGCATTCCTGCCTGGGGGCTCAGCATAGCTTGGGGGTTCTGCTGCTGTGCCTGTTGTTGTTGCTGTGGTGCCTGGCTGGCCTGGTATTTAGCTGTCCTCTGTTTAATGAAAGCAGCCATAAGGTGAGGGTTGGATTTCAGAATGGTCAAGACCTGCTGTTGTTGTTGGGGTGAGCTTGGAGATTTGAGGGTTCGCAGTAATTCCTGCAGGGCACTTGGAGTAATATTACCAGTCATTCCACGGGGCATGTTTTGCTGCTGTGGTGTCATGCCCTGCTGCGGGGGCCCCTGGGGAGGCATCACGGCAGGCATTTGAAGACTTTGTTGCTGGGGCATCATAGGCCTCTGCATCATCTGGCCCTGCTGAGTCATTGGAGTTCCCTGAGCCTGTTGAGAGACCATGGGGCCTTGCTGTAGTGGGACCTGTGGCTGATGGCCTTGGGGATTCTGCATCGCCAGACTCCACTGGCCCTGCGGCACTGCCTGCATCACCTGGGATCCCCTTGGCACCTGCATTACCTGCATTGGATTCTGCATGGGGTTTATCGCGCGTGCTTGGTTCAAAGGAATCCCATTCATGATATAATTTGACTGCTGCTGCTTTGCTTTAGCCACCATCTCGATCTTCTGTGCCACCTTCAGCGCTGCCAACAGCTGCTGTTGAGGTTGCTGCTGTGGAGGCTGAGGCTGCTGTTGGTGTGACATGTTAGGCATAGGCGACAGCTGCTGATGAAGAGGGGATGACTGAGGTCCTGGTTTACCCTGCGGCACTGGGGTTGTGGGCTGACTGGTGCGGCCATTGCTTGGGAATCCTTGAGCAATACTGGCGGGGTTTGGTGGTTGTGGCTGTTGGGGCTGATTAAGCATGGGCTGCGGCGTCTGGGGTGTATTAGGCTGCTGCACAGAATTTGGAGTATCTGGGGTAGCTGAGGTAGGTGGAGATGGCATAGGCATACCTCTTCCAGCCATGGTGGCCATTCTGCGACGCATCATCTGAGCCTGCTGTAGTCTGTGCTGCAACTGCTGCTGACGGAGTTTTTGTTTAATGTTCGGACAAAAGGGAACGGGGCACTTCTTCTCCTGACAGTGTTTGGCGTGATAACAACATAGAGCAATCAGCTGCTTGCACACAGGACAACCACCATTGGTCTTGCGCTTGCAGCCTTTGGTGTGCTGAACCACCCTCTTCATCTTCTGACACGATGGAAGTGAGCAGTTGGCATTACGGCACTGGCAGGCATGAACCAGAGACTGGATGCAACGCTGGATGCTGAGACGTCGACTCTCTTGAGGGCTCTTAGAGGCCTCTCCACCCTGACTATTGCTGTCATCATCTATACCTAGACCCCATTTCACCATCTGGTGCTCATGGCCCTTAGCGTTGTAGCAGTTAATGCATAGGTCATAGTCCTGGAGACAGAAGAAAGAGACCGCATTAAAGTTATGAACTTGCATTCAAACAAACATTGACTCCCTAACATTACTGCATTACACAAAGTCTTACCTCACAAACAGTGCAGTGCCAGCGCGTCTCCACGTGATGCTTGCATTCGTTGCAAGTGTACACAAAGCGGTCTTGACCTTGATTGTGCAGCTCCACCAACATGCACATTGTACTCCACTTACATCTCCTAAGTGAACTGAATTCCCAGTGCTTGTCCCTGGCTAAAGTCAGAAAAGCATCACGCCCATCCATGAGGTCACAGGTCAGCAGAGGATCAGGGTCCATTATGGGTGGCAAGGTGTTAATGACTGGCCCAGAATGGAGGTGGATAACAAAAAACACCTGGCAGAACAAAAGAAGGGAAACAGGTGTAGAAACATTAGAGACAGTCATATAACTAATGTTTTATCTACTGGAATCTTATCAAGAAGAAAAGATTTGCAAAAACATTGATATGGTTACTCACCTCCTTGTGTTTCTCCATTGTGGCATAGAGTTTCTGTGACAGATCATTGGCCACATTTGGCATCCCCGGCTTTTTCTTATTAGCCCGACTAATGCTGCTCTTGTTTTTGTTGGTTTTCTTGTTATTCTTCTTTTTGGCATTCTTGCTGTCAGTTGGGGTTCCCTTGTAGCAGAGACATAAACGTTTAGAAAAGCAGTTTGCACTAGGAATGTTCCAATCACGTTTGTTTTGCCCACAATCCAAGTCCGAGTCATTTGATTTTGTGAATCTGTTAATGATGAGTCCCAATCCATCCAAGCTGTCTTTTGTTTTTCTTTATTATTATTTATTGTGTTTATGTAATTTCTTGAGTTTATTTGCCAAAAAGCATCACTTGTTCAGGAAGTGCATTGATAAACGTTTTAAAGGGACGAATATTTAAAAATTGTCTCTGCGCTAATATTTCAAACTGTCTAAACCGTATGTGGCTGTATTGAGATATGCATGTTCCCGTGACAGGGTACGCAGGTGCGCCGTTTTCTGCAAAACACCTGAGAGCTGCGTGTGTAAAGTAGTGATGAGAAAGCAGCTCAGACCACAGCTCCAGGAGACTGCAAAAGCAGATGTTTGCAACCACAAACAGAACTTCCAGTGAGAAAAATCCTGCTATCTTGACAGTGACCGTTTTGCTGTCCGTGAAATGCCAAATTTGCACAAATTACGAGTAACTATTGCACTGCCTTCGCTGTTCGGTTTACATACGTCCAAACTGCAGACATTTTCTCTGTACCGAGGCAACATATTAGGTCTGCATTAGCCTGCTAGCTAACAGTGTAAGTGTTGTCACCGATAAAATAATGAATACTGATGCAGTGGAACTTATTTAAATTAAAACTAAGCCATCGTCAGTGTGTTTGAAAATCTATCTCGGGTTGAATTTAAAAGGGCATGCTTGTTGTTTTATAAGGTTATATCTGATCTTTACCACCCGATTCCAGATTCTTTGAAAATTATGTGATTGGGTCAGATTTCCAATCACGTGATCAGAGCATCCCCGAAAATATTCCTGGTTTGTACCGGAGAAACGCTAACACACAACTCAACCCACAGAAAAAGTCCCCATCTGGAATCTTCCAGCTGGTGCAACAAGTTGCTTCTCATTTCTTAACCACGTAGAAGGACAAATCGCATGGTCGTGGAAGAGATGTTAGTCTGTTCGAGACCCCATGAAGCTTTGGGATGTGCTGGAGAAGGCTATGTGCAGCGGTCAGACTCTACCATCATCAATGCAAGACCTTGGTGAAAAATTAATGCAACACTGGATGGAAATGAACTTGTGACACAGCAGAAGCTTATCGGAACAATGCCACAGCGAACGCGTGCCGTAATCAAAGCCAAAGGCAGCGAATACTACAGTGTGTGACGTTTTTCATGCCTGGGCAGTGTGTTATGCTGTTAAATAAGTGGTCCACCTTACACCCGTTTTCCTTTTCCTTTCTCTGTGTCTGGTTTGATGTGCTGGGCAGTCCTGGACATATTTCCACACAAAACCTAAAATAACTTTTGTTGCTGCTTGAAAATAAGCGCTTTTTTGGCATCAGAATGCATCTTTAAGATTCATCAATCCATGGCACATTAAACGGGATTAGAAAATGGAATTTTTGGCCTCACTGACATGCATTCATTTTTCCCATTCTTCTGGGGACCCACGGTCCGGAAGTAGATGGGCCTGACTTAAGCCTGGGGCACACCGGAGGCGGATGCGCTGCGCCCGAGATTTTGAGAAGTCAAGTGGTCACACAGGACGCACCACTGAGCGCTTCTTGGAAAGTGGTGCGATAGTCACAACATCACGCGGGACTCGAGAACAGGAAGCAGGAAGTGACTCTATTGTTTATTCGTGATCAGACTTGCCGTCGTGTTTTGTGAGACGCTAATTCATTAACAGTGGTTAAGTACGCTCTTTATTAGAATATTTTAAGATCAAAAGTACTTTAAAGTTATCAAAACTGCGGCTGGGGTTGTGCCGGCGGTTGAGTTTGTGCCGTAAAGCCGTTCTGCTTTGTAATGTCAGTTGTACAGTTAAGTAAACAATGTTGTAAACAGCTGTGGCGCCGCCGCAGTGCTTGCGATAGAACTAGTGCCTATCTTCAGTGCCTAGGCCCGGCGCTTCCAGTGTGCCCACTCCCATTAACTATAATGGCTTCTACTTTAAATGACGGCGCATCCGCCTCCGGTATGCCCCAGGTTTTAAGCTCCTTTTGCTTTACACCAATTAGACATACCTCTGTTGTCTCAGAGGAAACTGTGTTCTCTTCCTTCTTCCTTTCTTCCTCCTCCTGCTCAAGCTCCTTGATGCTCTCCTCAAGAACATTGGGCCAAAAGTCACCCTCGAAATACGGCAGCTCATTGGCACTGGTCACCCTGTCTTCTGTTGCCTGCTTAAAAATATCCTAAAAACAGACAAACAAAGCTTCCGTCAGACAATAAGGTTGTGAACCTTTCGCCAATATAAATAGGTTTACTGTAAGTATTTGAGCCAAACTGAATGCTTTGTAGTCAGACATGAAAACAGGTCATGGGTGAAAAAGGTGAGTACCCTTAGACCAACCGGGGCAGCAGACCTGGTCCTTGAAGACCACGGTGGCTGCATGTTTTCTTCGTGTCCCTGCTCAAACACATCTGATTCTATATCAAGTTGGGATTCTTATTTTAACAGAGTAGCACAGCCTTTGTTTACCTTCTCCTAACAAGTTTCTGCTCCTCCAGAGAAGAGGACAAGGCTGAGACACGTCTAGCCACAAGTCCCAGCTTTGTCCTCAGCTCTGAGGAAGGAGACAGAGAGGATCTGGGGTGAGGGGGTGTTGGTCTGGGGGTCTCCCACAGAAATATTTTAGTGAGCAGATGTCATTTCCCACATTCTAGTGCTTTTTAAACTAAATCAGTTATCAATGAAATAAGATCAAATAACATGAACTGAAATGTTTGATGCGGTTTGTTGCTTTATTTGAACCCAATGGTCTCAGCTAACCTGCCACTACCTCCTGTCCTTGGTTTTATTATCTCCTTGTGTCTCTGGGGTGCAGACAGAAAACAAGAAAAAAACATCTAACAAAGTTAACATAATTTGCAGTCACCCTGGTTTATGAAACAAAATTATAAAGCTTAGCTTTAGCTTCTCATTTCTGACTGTTTTCTTGTTCAGAGCTCTCATCTCCCCGTGTTGGGCCCCATCCTCACCCACCCTGAAGCAGCGCAGTAGTCTATACAAGTCCAAAAGACCGAACCGAAATGACCAGACTGTGTTTAAGCACTAAACCAGCTCGCCCAACATCATTGGAGGATACATTTTAGCATTTGTTTACCACCATAGATGAATAAAGTTTCCATTGTGTCTGGTTTGAGGAGCATCCTCATCTGATCCGACTGAGGCCAGTCACTCTCTCTCTGCTGTCAGACCCAATCAGACTCGACCCGTCATGCTTACTCGGTTCGGGCTAAGATCGTACGGAAGAGCCACTCACGGCGAGATGCGTTGGTGGGGGTTGCGGCGTGCGACACTGGTTCTGGTGGATAATTTATTTATTGCCTACCGATGCTGTTACTGGGATATCTTGACCCTTTGGACACCAGATTTTTTGTCAATAAAATTTCAATTTTGACATGACTATTTGAAATGACGAGCTCAGTGGCCTAGTGGTAGAGTGTCCACCCATGGACTGGGCGATCAGGGTTCAAATCCTGGTCGGATCATTCCAAAGACTTAAATAAAATGGGACCCAATGCCTCCCTAGTTGACACTCGGGCTTAAGGGGTTGGATTGGGGGTAAAACCACCAAATGGTTCTCGAGCGTGGCTGTGGGTGTGTCCGAATCCACGGGAAGGATGCATATGAGTACAGGTCCTCGTCGGTCTAGCAAGGCCGGGTCCTTGCTCGACCACTAAGACCGGAACCCAGCGGCTCTGAACTCGGACAGTCTAGCCTTCACCTCTACGGTGGCCCAAAGGTTCCGTCACAGCCATGGCGGCAGCTACACGCAAAGGAAAAATGCTAAAGCTAATGAAAATGGAGCAGGAATATTAAGGAGCTACAGCAGCTTCACCTCCATCAGCAGCGTTTGTTCACAACCGTTTTCATGTAAAGTAGTTTAGTTTATTCTAGAAGCTTTCAGGACTTACATGTTAACTTTAGATGGTTTCATGTATGTTTTAAGCTACAGAATGAACTTGTTAAACATACACAACACATTTCTACAGAGTATTATCATGTAGGTAATTAATATAAACCAAATGCATTATAAATGTTGAATGCAGTAGGATGTTTTCTAATGTAAACTGGACCTTAGAACTTCTTTTTTTGCACCAAATGGGGTAAAATGCTTTAAAAAAGTTTTTTTTTAATAAAACAGCATTGAAGTGTTTTCAATGTGCATTTGTTTATTCAACTTAAGCCTAATAATGATTGGATCTGTCTTAAAAAAATGTAAATTCTCTGTAGTTTTTATTTAACTATTCCCTGCTGCTTTTCTTTAAACTGAACAGAACCAGTGTACTGCAGGTTATATGGTTTGTTTTACATTTTTCAATAAAAAACCTTTTTTAATCTATTACATGCATGCACTGTGCTGCACATCTGCATCTGTGCCGGTGAAGTTGTGGGTCTGGAGGATGAGCCTGAGGAAGATGTGTGTGGAGGACAGTGGTGCTCTGTCCTGCAGGAGGTACCAGCAAACCACCACTACAGGCAAGTCATTTATGTAGTAACCTCTATTAACAACAACACTATGGTTGGATCCATAAACCATCTCTTCATTTCATATTTCTGAATACATCTTAGAGATGTAACAGCTGTCGACTGAGCCAGCCCAGCAGGCCCTGTAGATGGACGATGGAGTGGACAGCGAGTGGAAGCGTCCCAAAGCTCTCTCTGCAGACCGTCCTGTATGATGTTCCTCTGACCAGAAACGTCCAGCTATGGGTCTGTTCTAGCGCTCATCCACATCTGGATCCTCCTACAGCAGATCCAGCTGCATTGCCAAAGACCTCCTGCTCACTCAGTTTAAATAAATAATCCAGGAAGAGTCACTCAGGTTAATCCTGCTTTAACTGTACATAACTGGTCCATACTGGTTTTGATCTGTAAATAAGTGTAACCTATTATAAATGATCTTGTCTCCTTACCATATTTTCATTTTCTGTTCATGTAACATGTTCAAAAACATCTGTAATAATAAAACTGGTGATAAAATCAATGATCAAAAGAGTTACCAGTTAGTATTTGTTTTAATAAATGTGTTCAAATATCAAACAGCTAAATAACATTAACATGATGACAGTAGAAGGCCTCTCTCCCAGGAGGACCAACAGGTAAAGCCTCTCCTGACCCTGGACACCTGCAGTCCTAAACAGAGAAAATCAGACCACAGGTGACAAAAAGGCAATAAACACATTTTTACATTTATCCACATGAGAAGATAAAATTATATTCTTCACACAAAATTTTTTAACTTCATTAAAATGTGTCAGCTGTGTAAATCCCTGAATGTAAAACTACTTTTCACAGCAGAACACACGATGAACTTCTGTGGTCGTGTGTAAACAGCTTCACTCTTCACCTCTAAGCTTAATAAAAATGCTTATTTGCTCTGTGTTCCTTAAAACAAATGACAAGTTTAATTCTCTCTACACACACACACACACACACACACACACACACACACACACACACACACACACACACACACACACACACACGGGAATAACTACGGGACCTGCGATACAAACCCGTTCTGGCTGATTTCTGCTTAAAATGTAATTTAAAAAACAAATACATAAACGAAAATTGTCTATAAACAGAACCACTTTAAGCTTTTAGTTTTCTACGGCTAGTTTTTAACAAACTTACGTTTAAAACTTCGTAGCTCTCCTCATTTTCTCTTCCTGTTGAAAATCCAGAGCCAGCGCACAAAGCATGGTGGGATAGCCTTGTTCTGTGAGGATACAACAGACCCGTCCTCGAAATGTGGGCGGAGCAAGGACACATTTGAGGACGCGAGAATGAGTGTTTTTGGAATTCGGACAGTACTCGTCGCTGCACTGTGACATCGACCTCAAAATGCGCTCTTACAAGAATCCTTCCCGTGGATTGGGACACACCCGGTGTCTGCAGCTCACCGCTCCCCCAGGGTACAGGTCAAATGCAGAGAACAAATGTCACACACACACACACACACACACACACACACACACACACATACACACACACACACATACACACACACACACGCACGCACACGCACGCACACACGCACACACACACACACATGTGACAACTAAGGGGACTTAAAAAGATTGTAGCTTGAAATGGTTAGAGATCAAGGTAAACTAAATGAGAAAAATCTTCAGTAGGACCCGAATGCATCATTTTTACAGACGCTCCTTATTTTTACATGCTGTTTTGAAATTGTCATATTATTATATTTTTAACTTATATATAAAAATATGAAGTTATTTTAACATTTTTATTTAATTTTCTTATTGTTTATATTGCTTTTTATACATATATTGGCCTCACTCAAGAGAAATGCTTTATAGCCTTATTTGCCAGGTGTTTGAGCTTATTCAGCTTCAGCGTCGACCTTGCCTCATATGTAAAGGTTATTTGATCCAAAGAAAGTTCCTTATGTGGACCAGATGGCTGGAATGGGTGGAATAATCATATAGATTGTGACGTATCTACCGCGCCTGCCCCCATTTATGGCTTTTCTTTCCTTTTTTACATTCCCACTACGTCCGTCACCATTAGTAATGTTTTCCCCATCCTTTCTACACCCACCATGTCCTGAACACGGCAAAATAAGCTACAGATCATGTTTGTGAAGCGTGTTTACTCTTATGTAGCACACAGACTCTGCGGCAGCATCACTCTCTGGAGGAGTGAATATCAGAGGGTGAATATTCCTCTTCAGAGTCAGCCGTTACTAGTCAAAGACCTTTGTCAACAATGAACAGACCTGTCAGCATTAGTATTCGCCCTATGTGTGCTCCAATCGTCTCTTTGACCAGAACCCTTCTGATGAGAAGCGTTTTTCAAACGTTACAGACTCTAAAAATGTCTATAGACATCCATAAGTGTTGTTCAGATTGAAGTTAAATCTCCAATATCTTCTGGTGGAAAGCATTGACTTCACGAGGGATTATATTTGCAGCTGTGGCTCCTTAAACCCAGAATGACGCTTGTCGCAATTTTGCGACTTTGATGTTTATAGAGTTAAAATAATCTGCAATATTTCAACACATAGTTAACAGTGAAATCCTCACTATCTAACTGCCCCGAACCCCCCCCCCCCCCCCCCCCAATTTTTTTTTTTTTTTTTTACATATTTTTCTAACTTGGATCTATTCTATTCATCTTTCTGTATGCACTGGAATTAAACTATGATATCTACAAATTTACAGCCTCCTTGTAATTTGCTGAACCAATTTAAACGTTAAGATTTTCTGCACAACTATAACGATCAAAAATACTTCCTGCAATGGCACTAGTGAGAAACCCTTGGTCGAGGTAGTTTTCTGACCTTGTAGTCGTGTAGGATTCTCTCAGCAAATGCTTTGTCCAGCATCTTCCGGTACCACTCTACAAGTCTCTTGGGTTTGGGGATCTTCTGGTCCAGAGGGTGGCAGTGGAAAATATAATCATCTCCTTCACTTGGTGGGCATGCCCAGATGTGACCCATCACATATCTGGTGAGAAATTGAAGTTCTAGTCACTTTGCTCATGAAAGAATGATACAGATGGGGTCAAAAGAATTAGGGATGCATCCATACATTACATTTGAGTACTCACTGATACCAAGTACCGATACGAGTCCTAATAAATGTCATGACACTCCTTAAAACTAACTGATACATTGTTATTTTGGTCAAGGCGGGCCTTTAAGCACCACAAAGTTCTGACGTGTTTCCTTCAGATTTGTTGTAATTCTTAGCAAGTGCAGGGCTTTTTCTTCCCTCTCCTTTTAAATGTTCTTCTTTTACTTGCTTTTCATTTTGCTTTTACCTCAGTTTTAACGACAGCTGTCATTAGGCATATTAAATAAATATATTTAAAGAGTGAATTTTACTACTATATAACTATCCTCTTTTTGTATTTTGCTGGCATTGAAACACTCTCTTTTTCATAGATTTAAATAACAGCCGTACAGCAACTTCAAATTCTTCTTCAAACTTAACGTGGTGGCTGTTTGCCGGGGAGCAGGGAAACAAAGCTCACGTTGGTATCGGTCTTGTAGTACACGCACGTGCTACCGGCCTGAAAACCCCATGCTGGTATCGGCATCAACGCATCCCTAAAAGGAATAAACCAATACTTGGTGTGAAGCAGGTCTTCACTCACCCAAGTTTCTTTACATACTCCAGGTAGCCTATCAAGATCTCATGGTACACTGCAGTCCTTAGCAAACGTGGCTTGAAGAAGTGAATACTGTCGAGGTATGATATGTAAACTCGTCTGAAAGACAAAAATTGTAAATTTAATGAAAGGATACAGCACATATAATACCAAAATGTGTATTATTCTTATTTAAAACATAGAATTACCTTGTGTTAGGAAAGGAACACTCTGAGCCATACTCCTGTACGTGCATGCCAAAGAAACAAACATCCACACCGTCGATTTCTTCAAATGCAAAAAGTGCTTTGGTTCTGTAAGGGAAGCTTTCCACCATTTCTCCTGAGTCTACAAACCTGTGGATGAAATCATAAAGGTTACATCTTTCATTTCTGAAGTGAGATGCGGTTTAGTACCAGGAAACAGGCCTTCTCCTCCTGTTGGATCTAAAACTGAAAAAGGGGAGATGAGTGTATTACCTCGACTTCATGCCAGGCTTCACATCTACAGTTTTGTCAGAGCTGGCTACTACTCGCACAAACACTTCACCAGCTTCTGGGTGGTTCTGCCTTTTCAAGTACTTGTTCACTCTGTCCTCAATGTATGTCCCCAACCTTGTGCACTGCAACCCTTAAAAAACACATTACAATCAATATGGATGTTTTAAAATCGAAAAAAAAATTGTTACATTTGATAAGTAATATCGTGGAAGGTTTGCTAAGTAAAACTTACTTCTGGCTGAGAACTTGTTTTCTTTTCTTGTCTTACCAGACTTTCTTAGACAATTGTCACAAATAAAACTAGAAAAAAGAAAGATTAATTCTTAATGTCAACCTGCAAAAACTAGCACAATCAAACTTCCAATAGAATAAACATGCATCAGTTACAAGCAGCTGTCAAAAAGCCACAGTAAGACTCACCCTGATGGCCAAATCACATCATAGTGAAGAACACAAATCTGATGCATTTTTCTTCCACAATCTTTACATTCAACAAACCTAAACAGAAAACAGAATTGTTTATCTCTTTCATAAAACCCACATAGAAGCTTTACTGCTATCACAAAGGGTCGAGTCAAACTGTCGCTACGGTCCAGACGGTACTCACGGTTCAGGGTCCAACATGTCATTTTTCTTCTTTTCAAACTGATCTTTTGATATCAACCTGGATGAAAAGAAACAAAAAAAGTTTACATTGGTTCATGGATCTCCTGGAAAGAGAACGAGGATCAAAAACGTTCACCAGCTGGTGTACCGAGACTTACGTTGCTGGTTGAGATGGATCATCCCCCAGGGTCACGCTGTTGCCCTGGATCTCATTGAAGCACTTCTCACAATAATGATACCTGTTGGCAGTAAGACCACATTTGAGTGAACAACACACAGTAGCAACACAGGCAACCCGGCATGCAGGGAGCAGAATGCAGAGTGAAGGAAGGACATGGCAACAACCAAGGACCAGGAGTGGACCGATGGACACACACAGGCAGAGGTACAGGTTGGTCATGACTCAGCCACTCATTCACACTCCCAACGACGGCAGGGAAACATGCCAAAATGTTAATGAGAAAAAAAAAAGGACCGATGATAAATGAGCTTTCTACATGGTCTTGTTGAAAAATTAAAACAGCAATTCTTTTAAACAGATGTGCACAAGAGTGATGTGGGAGGAGTCAGAATAAATCCATCCATCCATCCATCCATCCATCCCAAAAACAGAAAATAAAGCCCAAATTGTCTTTTTGAAAAATGTAGTGCAGAGAGCATTGGACCATAAACACAACCTGAAGCATACGTTCACACCTAGTATCTTTTTTACAACTACCTGAACGCAGCTCGTGTAAAAGCAGCTGGAGCCCTGGACCTGCTGCTTACACAAGGTTTTTGGAATCATAACTGTTTTAAAAGTACTTAAGCAAGAAACGCTGCCTTGAAGTTAAAACGGGCTACGCAAGGATTAGGGCTGAACCATCCACTATTTTTGGAGCGAAATTGCGATTTCAAACAGCACGATCACGTGACGATCAAAGCTGCAACTTTTCAGCGCTCCTGACTAATCCCCGATCTGTTATGTTAGCTTTTTTTTTCTTCACATCCGGTGTTTCACCACGGGTTACGGCGGCGGCAACAGCCAGCGTGAGGGACGGGGGTGGGGTGTACCATTCGGAGCCGGGCCCAATTCCACAACAGACAGAGCTGCATATTTAGGTTATTTTTCCACACACAGCGCTGCTAGAGCCGATAACGGCACCATAGGTGAGCGAAGGAGAGAGACTCCTCCCGCATCGGAGCAGGTTCAGGCTGATTTTTAAAGCTTGGTTTAAGCTTCATCAGTGTGAGTGCGAAGTCGCAGACTTTAGCTGACTTGAAAGTGAAACTTCTCTCTTAAAAATGGTTTGAATTTTTCTGATGGCACACGTTAACATGTCAGGGTCTCTTTCAATGCGTATGTGCCTCTCGCTCACGGAGCTGACCGCAGCATAAACTAGGCTTTATAGCAGAGTTTTAGTGAGGAAAAACTACCAGACGGCTTCAAAAAACGTCCAGCCAGCCTGCCTTGGTAATGAGGGGAAAACGGTGTGCATTATTGGTTATTTAATTCATTTAAAAGCTTTTTCTACCTTCAGATTTCCTCCTTGCATTTTTGGAGTAGAACAAGAACGTGTTTTTTGTAAAGCACCTCTCTAGATAAAAACCACAAGTGGCTTCACAAGAATATAATTTTTTAAGATATAAATATAATAATGGGAGAAAATATTAATAGCTTTAGATTATATAGTAAATATTAATGTGAATGATTTGTTGAACTAGATTAGAATCTAC
Source organism: Nothobranchius furzeri (assembly GCF_043380555.1). Lineage (NCBI taxonomy): Eukaryota > Metazoa > Chordata > Actinopteri > Cyprinodontiformes > Nothobranchiidae > Nothobranchius > Nothobranchius furzeri. The sequence continues at coordinate 57,565,173 of NC_091752.1, forward strand.
ATCATCTTTTCACTTAATATACGGACGGGATGGCTTAGCAGACTGGTGTTGTACCTCTATTTGAAGAAAATCGTGAATTGAACTGAAATCGCAATTTCTCCTAGAAAAAAAATCGTAATTCAATCTTTTCCTATAATCGTTCAGCCCTAGCAAGGAGTCACCTACAATTTAAACACAGACAACCTTCTTTTTAGCAAACCTCAGAGTTAAAAGAGCCGTGTTGAAACATGTTCATACAAAAGCTGCAGTGTCATTTTCAGAACAAGAGGGGGCGCTTTGGTGCCAGATTTCTGTTAAAGCTAATAAACAAATGAAGACAACACAGGGACTGATCTGAAAATATGCTAGACTGGGACAGCTGCAGTAAATGAAGCTGTTAGGCTGGATCAAAATATTTTAACACTTGCTTCATATCACTGCACCTGCTTCTAAACCTCAGTACAGTCACGTGTATTTACCTGTTCTGGTAGCTGTAGTAGGTGCTATCTCTGGAGATGGTACACAGCTGTTTACCATAGCAGCAGAGTGTCTGAGGCGAGAACTCGAACTGTGAGAACACCAGAGCAACATCGACAGTAAGGGCCACTCAGAGAAACTTTACCCACATTCAGCAAGTAAACAGGAGTGAACTAATTGAACTAATATTATTTAATAAAATTATATCTTAAGGTACAATTTTGCCTGCGTTTGCATTTATTGCCGAGTTAAACTCACCTTCCTGCCGCAGCAGTAGCCCAGACCCTGCATGACGGGATCGATTTCCACTTCAAACACCTCCGCCAGCTTGGTGCAGTACTTGTAGACACGAGATGTTTTGCGGTTGTACAGCCAAGCATTGTTGAACATAAGCCACACGTCATCCACATACTGCCATGGCTCCTGGTACTGACCTGTATCCAGCTTGCGCTTGATGGTGGATAAGTCAATGGGGATCTTTACTATGTCAAAGTAATCCTGCACAAGAAACGCCAACAAAAAACGTTTGAAGGAATGAACAAATAACTCAATATTTCTGTCAACCTTGTTATATTGCATTAAATGCATGTCCATATATATTTGTAGAAACTCACAGGAATACCCAGCAGCATGGGGTCTACAGGTTGTCTGAAGGGCAGGGACTCGGGGTCTTGTCTGTAGAGAGCCTCAAGTGTTGGCATTAGGGCTTGCCTCAGCTCCTCTGGTTTGAAAACTGGATAGAAAGAAAATTATTTTTAAAGACCCAAACAAAGTGTATCCATATGGCTGAAAAAACCTTTTCTGCACACTGCAAAGGCTAAAGCTGGGTTCCTTCAGCTCGGGTGACGAGTGGCGAACGTGTATAATCAAAGACATTTCCCTAGTATCCTTCGTCACCTGGGGAGAGTTGCAAAGCTATTTCCTGCCAGGACAACAGAGGCCATAGTGCCGCCATTGAAGTCATGTCTCTGGTCGACAGTAGTGTATTTACTTCTGCGTATTTGCATTTTTATTGTATACATGATTTCTGAGACTTTTCAACAAGGACAAATTTGTCCCTCATTCTCCTCTTCTTCTTCTTCATTTAGTCACCACTTCCAAACACACGTTTCTCATAATTCCTTCCACAAATAAAAAGTTTTCTGCATATCTTTGTACTCCTTCGGCCACAGGTGTGTAATGTCCATATCGCTGGACTTCTTCCGTGAGATCTCCTTTGTGTCTGCCACTATATAGGCGCTGGTCATAAAATTTGAATTATTCAATTGGAAATTGATTTATTTCAGTAATTCCATTCAAAAAGTTAAACTGGTATATTAGATTAAGTCATTAAACACAGATTGATAGATTTCAAATGTTTATTTCTTTAATTAGGAAGATTATAACTAACAACTAATGAAAATCCCAAATTCAGTATCTCAGAATATTAGAACATTGTGAAAATGTTCAATAGTGAAGACCCCTGGTGCCACACTCAATTCAGGTAATTAACTCAGAACACCTGCAAAAGACTATACATGGGCTCTCAGTCTAGTTCTGTAGGCTACTCAATCATGGGGAAGACTGCTGACTTGACACTTGTCCAAAAGACGACCACTGACACCTTGCACAAAGAGGCAAGACACAAAAGGTCATTGCTAAAGAGGCTGGCTGTTCACAGAGCTCTGTGTCCCAGCACATTAATAGTGAAGTGAAGGGAAGGACAAGACTTGGTCAAAGCAAGTGAACAAGCAGCAGGAATAACCGCACCCTGGAGAGGATTGTGAAACAAAACCCATTCAACAATGTGGGGGAAATTCCCAAGAGTGGAGTGCAGCTGGAGTCAGTGCTAGAAGAACCACCACTCACAGCTCAAGACAGGTTTCAGCTGTCGCCTTCCTTGTGTCAAGCCACTCTAGAACAAGAGACAGAAACAGAAGTGTCACACTTGGGCTGAAGACAAGAAGGACTGGACTGATGCTGAGTGGTCCAAAGTTATGTTCTCTGGTTAAAGGAAATTTTGCATTTCCTTTGGAAATCAAGCTCGCAGAGTCTGGAAGAAGAGGGGAGGGTAAGGTTGGGAAATGGGCCAAATGAATCGACCATCGGCGATGGGCTGAGCCGTTACGGTTGTTTTTTACAGGAGGTGATTTTTTTTAGTTATTTATTTGTTATTGACGAATATTTTACACACTACGCACAGAGAACATTACGGAGGTAACAATCAAGAAAAGATCTCCATCAGCGCACCTGAGCCTTTTCTCACCTCTTCCGCCTCTGGCTACTGACAGTTCACGCGCAAGCAGCGCACTGAGGAGGGGCTTGGAGAGCGTCTGTGATGCACTCGGCATCAAGCACTACAGCTCGGCGTCGAGTGGAAAGTGGAAACCCTTCCTTCCATCTTTCAGTCTGGAAGACTTCTGGTTATTTCATTTGGAGTAATGTTTCCCGATTTAAAACTTTGCTTAGCACTTGCTTTGAGTGTGCCAGCAGAGCATGGATCCATCCAGGACACTGTTTAAACAGCCACAAGTCTGTCTGAGGCAAAAGTCTAGAAGCTCATAACCTCTTCAACAAGCTCCCTAGAGACATCTGATTACACACAAGCTGCAGGTGACCAGCTCGGGTTCACGCGGCGCAGCAGGAGGAACGCGAGTTCGAGCCGCAGCAGTGAAATGTTCCTAATTCAAGTTAAATCATTTAATTTCATTGTTCATATTACTGGGGCATTCTGATCAGCTTGGTTGGACTAAAAATTAATTTAAATGAATGGAAATTTAAGGAATGATTATTCATTATTTTATAAATGAAAGTGACAGGGATAAATGGATCATGTGACCTCTGGCAGCGGGTTGACTCCTCAGAATGCGTCCAAACGCAGCAGCGATTCATTCAATCCCCCACTTATAAAAGAATGAACCCCAGAAGTATTTTTTCAGAAAGAAACATTTTGGTAAAATAAAAAAACACAACAGTGGGCACCAGAGGGAAACAAAGACGAGGGTTCTTTTAAACATTTTAACCGTGTTTAATACGGGCCGTTTATACGTCACTCTACCAAACTACAAATACAAAATTAAACAAAAAGAAAAATATACATTTCTCTTCCAGCAAACATATGTGCTGCACTTGTATTTAAAAAAATCTATGTTTTGGGCTTCTACTGTGTTCACAAATCAGTCCATGCCTCATGACGTCACATGCACGAATAAATTCATTTTGTTTTGGACGGACGATTGGCGGTGGGAAAAATTATTCAAATCGCCCAACCCTAGAGGAGAGCCACAGAATCCACGTTGCTTCAGGACCAGTGTAAAGTTTCCACAGTCAGTGATGGTTCGGAGTGCCATGTCATCTGCTTGTGTTGGTCCATTGTGTTTTCTGAGGTTCAAGGTCAATTCAGTCGTCTACCAGGATGTTTTGGAGCACCTCGTGCTTCCTGCTGCTGACCAACTTTATGGAAATGCAGATTTCCTTTTCCAACAGGAGTTGGCACCAGCGCACAGTGCCAACGCTACCAGCACCTGGTTTAAGGAGCATGGTATCCCGGTTCTTGCAATCGTTTTTTAGGGGGGAGGGGAATGGCAGTGATGTTGACAAAGTTCAAAGAAGTGACATTCTGACCAATCACAGGCTTGCAGTCTTTGTCGCTTTTGTCAGACCGTTAAAATTTGGACCTGCCCCTTGCATCAACGGATGCCAGCATTGCGTCTCTCCGTTGCCAAGCTGATGGCAAAGTTTAAACTAGGCACAAGACTGAAAAGTAAACTTTTGTTGCCAAATACAGGACTACTGTTGGGAGTATGGAAGGTTTTCACATGAGAGGATAAAAAGTTAATGATTGTACAAAAAAAGATTGTCTAACTTTTTCTACGGTTCTGAGTGGTGGAAGTGGTTGATGTGCCGTTGGCCCCACCATCCTCCTCTTCTTTGGGTTCTGCCTTCACCTCAGACCTCTTGTCCTCGGTTTCCATTTGTTCCTGCTTTGGTTCAGCTGCATCTGGCTCCTCCTTCTTCACCAGTGGGAGTTTGGTTTCATTATCCTGCTTCACAAAAATAAAAATAAAATGTGTTTAAATTGTTTGAAATTGTAATCAGAAGTCCAAATGGCAAAATCCTCATCATTTAATCTCCAAATAATTGATAATCCTCTATACCTCCATTTTAATTTCATTTTGCTTCTTGATGCCGTCATCATCTTCATTTTTTACTTCGGATTTAACCACGCTCATGTCAGGCAGGGTCTGCTGTGAGCTCAGCTCAGCCACAGAACCTGGTGTAGGTACTCTGGTATCCATACCTGCTGCTACCTGTGATAACTTGAGAAGAAAAACAAAACATACCAGTCATAGCGCTGGTCACATAAACAAATGAAACATAAACTGATGTGATATATTGTAAAAGGCATTTAAAAGGATGCTTCAATGCAAGCCAACAAAAGCACTGACTAGTTTTTAGTGCCCAGGAATAACTAGTGTCTCACCGGTGTGGCAGGATGTTGCGCCTGTACAGAGGTGGGCTGCTGCATCTGGCTAGAGGGTTCAGAATGGGGCTGCAGGGGTGTCAGCGGCTGGGAGGGGTCAGGTGGGGTGCTCATAGCTGCAGGGGGACGAGGGAGGCTACTTGGTATGTGTGTTGGAGTGGAGGAGGGTCCGACCGTGGAGCTGGGAGTGGAAGGCTGAGGTGGCCCATGTGCCTGCGTGGGAGCGTTTTGCTGCTGCTGACTAACACTGGGTGGGGGGGTGGTATCCAGGGTGGGCTGGGGTGCAGGGCCAGAGGACAGCTGGAAGCCCAGTGCATTCAGAGGGATGTTAGAGTTTTGTGGTGGCTGGAACAAAGTGGGGCAAACTATTAGTGTGCTAATACGGGCAATTTTTGAAGCAGCCAAACATGGACACTCAGTGCATCAAAAGGGAGGCACAAGCTACAAAAAGAGAAGAGTCTAAACAACTTCTTACCACAGCACATGCTCTTACCTGTGCAACAGCAGCTTGGGGCATAGCCTGCCCCAAGCCCAAATTCACATTCATTGCTCCACCTGCTGCACCAGGAAACTGGCCCTGTGGCAGGTATTGGCCTTGGTTGGCTGGTTGAGACACCATGTTGTTAGCATGACTACCCATCACTCCTTGATTCGGAGGCATCCTTGATGGGGACATAACCATCTATAAAATATAAAGAAGCGGCAAAAACATCACAGTAAGCAAAGGTGTCAACTTACAAAGTAGAAATACTTTGTTACGTTACTTTAGGAGAAATTTGGGGTATCAATAATTGACTGAAGTAATTATGTGTTGGCCGACTTCTTTACATTTTAAAAATAACCTTGTTACTCCACCTATCCTGAATAACTGTGTCATCCAGATAGTGAATTTGATTGTGGTTAGCTAATGATTTTAAACATAAGCCATCATGATACCCTATGGGACAGCAGTAGCTCAGGAGGTAGCGCGGATTGTCCAGTAATTGGAAGGTTGCAGGTTCGATCCCGGCTCTGACCAGAGGGGCCAGTGGCACCAGTCTAAACTGCTGGAAACTTGGTTTTCACAACATGCAGTCAGAAGATGGAGAGAAAAATCTCACCGAGTTCATGTTCATCTGTGGTGGATGGCTCATCGGGGAAGGAGCCCTCACTCCCATGGGTGCCTGAGGCATCTGTGCATTCTGTATAGCCATTGGGTTATACTGATTAATTCCTGTGGGAATAAATTTACACAAAATTACATACCTGTTCAAGGGAGTTAGACTAATTTAATATTCCATGTCCTACTGGGCTGGTGTCAGGAACAAACCAGCTGGCTTGTATAAGACAGGTTTAACCATTGTGCGCACACAGAAAATTAGCCTTATGTACAAAATATCTACCAGTTTTCTCTTTGATACTTAAAAGGAAAAGCAACAGCTAGATATTTTTTACAAATTGGCACAAAAATAGTTTCTTTAAATATAACTTTTATGAAAGTGAAAAGCAAACACATACCATGGTCCACCTGCATGCGGTTCATGATCTGATTTGGCATATTAGGCATTGGTGCAGGCCCATCTGCAAAAGGACAAAACAACCATGTTTCCTTGAGCAGCTGACAGATGTCTGGAAAACATTTGAATGGCTTGTAGACATCCAAGGTAAAGGAGAGTGGTTACTAACTTTGAGGCCTGACAGCCTGCCCTGGGCCCATGGTGTTTGGTTGACCCATCCCAGGCTGCTGAGGGCCAGCTGGACCCCCTAAACTCGGCGGTTTATTTTGCCGCGAGCGCCTCTTTTCCTCTAGTTCCTTCTGGATCTTGTAAATCTTTTCTGCCAGGAAATGGTAGTACTCATCCTAACAAGAAGATGAGGAAAAAGAAAGGGCAGACAAGGATAATTAATGTGTATGTTCATTTGTCCTATCAGAGGGATTTGGTCTCAAAAGATTAGCAAAAAAGAGCACTGAATCTATTATAAATTACCCTGCTGTTGGCAGACTCATACATGTCACCCTCAACTTTGCGTGCATATGCTACCAAGTTCTCCATCCGCCTGTCCTTTAGTGCTGCAGGGTCTGGGGTTGGGAATATGGCTTGTACTCTAGAAGAGAAAATATTACAAGTCTTGCAGTACTACCACAAGACAACTTGAAACTCCAAAAGCGTTTGAATAATTGCTGGACTTACAATTTGTGCACCAGGTGAGTGCGCAGGTCCTGAGTGACATGTTCATGCCAGGCCTTCCTTACCCCTGTAGCAGAAAGTGGGGTGGCAGTGGGCAGGTTTCCCATTCCTCCTACTACTGACCCATCTGGCATTAGCTGACTAGAAGACACAATCAACTGGATCAGTTTGGAATTTGAATCATAAAAATTGCTGCTCTTAAAAGATCGATTCATGCCAGGAGATCGACTGAGATAATCATTTTGTCACAAACCAACAACAAAACCCCATAAAATGTATTGTTCAAATCAATGATTGATTATAAATTTTTTTATTATTAAAATTGTTGCAAAAACTCACTTGTTGAGCATAGAGGGCAGAGAGGAGTCAGAGTGCAATCCAGTCTGGTCTGAGGAAGGGGTGCCCATTCCTCCTCCCATCTGGTTTATCTGATTAGTGCCTGAAAACAATATTTACAATAACTTGTTTACACCGCATCGTGGCATTCCACTGTGCTGAACACACTTGCAGATAATATAGGAAAATAATGTAATGAAGCCCTTTATTTTTCATACCTAGGGGGTTCATGTTCCGCAACTGCTGGTGCCCCTGGGGGTTTTGCTGAGCCGGACCCTGACCCTGCACCTGAGCAGGGGACTGATTCCCATATGGGAGGCCCAGGGCAGCGTAGGCCCGCTGCATGGAGCTGGGGTCAATGTGTGTGGTAGCACTGTTGATGGCTGTGGCACTTGACTGGCCAGCTCCGACTGTACTGATAGCATTCTGCAAGCTGGCCCCAGGCGAACTTAGCATAGCTGTAGGGTCAGGGGCAAAATCAATAATCAAAATAATGGTTTAGTAAAAATGATCATTTTTTAAACAGTAAACCTGGAGTCACTGAGGAAGAAAGTTGTTTGTTGTGACTTTGCATGTGCTCTAACATTAACATATTAACTAATGTAAACATTTCATTCATTCATTGTTCTCTTTCAAAAATAATTTCAAACAAATATTCTTGAAAACGGTCATTTCAGAAAGGAAAAATAAAAATAAAATAATTCCCAGTTAAAAGGGTTCTTGGATGTCCATCTGAAACCTGCTCCCTGCTGTGTTGATTGCTTACAGGGAGCACGCTGCCTCTGTAGGGGGATTTAAATCCGTCATAGAGCCTTTTAACCAATTAGAAAGCATTCTGTCCTGAGACCCTGCCCCCACTAATGGCAGAGCCACTGAGCCCCTCCCCTGGGTGTCATATTACAGGCCCGGCCTTTCTACAGGAATCCTCTCGCTGTCTGAGCTCGGGGACAGCGAGTCAGCACAGATATGCAGCAAGAAAACACAACCTGCAGGTGGCACCAACTCATACGACACACACTTCCTTGAGGTTCACCATTTACCTATGACAGCGCTGTTACAGTCTAAAAGACTTAAACAAGGTAAACCCTGGGTCTTTTTCTATGGATTTATAAACAGATGAGATACTCACGCTGCTGATTCCTCTTGTCACTTGCATTCTTCAATGGCAAGCAAACTGGACAGTCATGCCGTGTACAGTTCTTCCAGTGGGAGATGATCTGCCTGGATGATGCACAGTGAGCCACTGGAGAAAAAGCAAAAGGGGTGTTTTAACAATCCAACTGCTTCTGTACAATACAAATGTCAACACATGAAAATGAGTCATTTTGCGTAATAATGTGCAATGTAAAGCTGCAGAACTAACTTATTTGTACTTCTGTGGGAACAAACGACTGTGTGTTTCTGTTACTGCACACACACTCACCGGGCACACATCAACTATCCAACATGAGATTTACAGTGTCTGTGTTCGTTTTGTCAACTCACTTTCTTCATTTATGGTTTCTTCTATTTACTGAAGGTTACATTAGTAGCCTTTGTGCATGTGCTGCTTTAACAAGAGAATTTCCCCACTGTGGGATTAATAACGTCAGCAATAATCTACAATAAGGGTCCCTTTATTAACGTTGCTTAGTGCATTATTAAGCATTAATAAACTAAAAGTATTAACGACTAGGGTTGCAACAGTTAAGACATTTTTGTGGTATGATTACTGAGAATTTATACTTATGGATATTCGTAATAATAATACTAATAGCAAATGCACCAGTGGGAATTTAGCATCTTTAGCCCATCGCAGATTGTTGAATAATTCTTGTTTATGTTTATTCATTTGGCAGACGCTTTTATCCAAAGCGACTTACAATTTATAACCTGTAGGGCATGTTGTGATCTGTGGGGGAAACCGGAGTACCTGGAGGAAACCCACGCATGCATGGGGAGAACGCGCAACTCCACGCAGAAAGGCCACAGCAGAGTTTCGAACCTGCAACCTTCGTGCTGCGAGGCAACAGTGCTAACCACTGCGCCGCCATGCAGCCCGAGTGCGAGCCCGATAATACAAGTAGTCTGTGTTTTCTATGTGAATTTGCTTTTTTGATGTTTTTTTAGCACAACTCATCATTTTAGAAGAAGAAATAATTTTTTATACAGCACCTCTCAAGAAATAAATCACAAGGCGCTTCACAAGAACAAAAATTTGAAATGAAAATGTATTCAAAAACTATCATTAAATTAGCAAAAGTTAAAATTTGTGTAATGTGTAATGTAATGTGAGTAAATGGAAAGAGAAAACGCATAAGAACTGGTAGTCAGTGGATCCCAGGAAAGGCAGAGTTGGTAGAAGGATCTGAATGAGAAGAGGATGGTGATGAAGAATTAACAGAAGGTCATACAAAAGCCAGCTTGAACAAGTGAGTCTTCAGCTGCTTTTTAAAGGAGACCACTGAGTCCACTGATCTCAGGCTCAGGGGGAGAGAGTTCCAGAGTCTGGGGGCCACAGCAGCAAATGATCTGTCACCTTTGGTCTTTAGCCTGGTGCTGCACATCCAGTAGTAATTCTTCCCATTGCCCAACCCTCATGCCCAAGCACCTTTTCTACTGGTAATTTATAATGGGATTAGAAAATCTGACAATGTTATGTGATTTTTACTCACCCTGGCAGGACTTGCCAGCCTGGCAGTGGGTCATGTGGTTTAGTACGTTCTTCATGGTACGGCAGTGAGGAAGAGTACAGGCTCTCACTTCTCCATTAGCCTGCTCCCGTCGCTGGCACTTGTGTGCATGGAGCAGCAGGACCAGCTGCTGCTGAATGAGTTTTCGCTTCTCAGGGTCTGCTGTTGGCCCTCCTGACACACCAACTCCAGGGGCCATGCCCATTGAAGCTACCTGCTGTTGTATCTTGGACAGGAAAGATGTGCACAACATAAAGTTAATAAATTCATAGTAATAAAAAAAAAATACATGTTTCACACTTTAAAGTTCTCAGTAAACGGAAACAAATACCAAAACTTCAAACTTGATGGATAGACAAAAAAACGTCATCACTTTATCCATTATAATTATTCATTTTTATTAAAGTCCTCTGCCTATCCAGAGCTGGGTCTATAGTATTATCCAGCGAGATGGCCAGATTTAACACACTATGGCCTAAATAATGAGGGATGGCTCTTAATTTGATAGCAAGACATTACTGTTTTCTGCTATATCTAATCAAGAATTTACATTTTGTGGAAGTAAAATGAAAATCCAATTATTGCTCAAATCTTCTGGCTAAAATGTTCAAGTCTGTATTACAGGTAATACGCAGATTTATAGCAGGGGTCATCCCGGCACGGATTCCCATTTCTACATAGTGGCTGCAGCTGGAGCGGGTGGAGGATGACGTGCTTGTAAAGAAGACAGGGTAATGTCAGTTATAGCAGGGTATCTGCAGGTTTAAGGGAGCCAAATTTAAGACTTTTTAAGACCTTTTTTGAGGCCACTTCGACCAAATTTAAGCTATTTTATAATTAAATTTAAGCTATAATTTCCAGCTATTGCCTGGAACCGGTGCTAACCACGTCGTGAACATGGGATTAGCCATCCAGTCACCATTAAACTTTCACTTCCCCATGGCGCAAGCTCCCACTAGTTTAACCAGCTAATGTGCTCATCTAAAAATAGCCCCCTTTCACAACCAACTGAATGTGTACGGTTCCGCTTATGCCAATATCGTACACAAAAAATGCTGAAGACTAACTAGAAATTCATGAAAATTTTATAGAAATAAAAGAATCTTTATTGGGTCTTTGAAAATTTAAGACCTTTGGAAATTGTATTTAAGGATTATTTGTCATTTTTTAGGATTTTTAAGGCCTTAAATTTGGAAAAGCTAATTTAAGACTTTTTAAGGACCTGCGGATACCCTGTATAAACACCCGGTTTGGGTTTAAAAAGTTTGATGTTGAGCAGAAAAACATTCTCAGTAAAATATCTAGGGCAACAGTAAAGTTAATAGCTCATTAACACCAATTCCTCTTAAATGCCATTTGTTTATTAACACATGATGAACACACAGGCTTCCAAACTTTCTCCTGTGATTTAGTTTGAACAAATTTCCATCAACAGTTTCAGCTGATTCTATCATTTGGTAATAAATGCGCACAGCCACCAGACCCACGGATCAACTGATCAAGAGGTAGAGAAATAGGATAAACCTCAAACCTTATTTTAATATAGTCTACAATAACACCCATAGCAAATCATCATTTTACCTGCAGTTATCCACTAGTGTAGCAAAACTTAACTTCTATTAACTTCTATGTAGGAGACTATTTTGATGTTCAGCCTGCATGAAAAACTCGGTGACCAATTAATCAAATTTAAAAATGTTTTTTTCGAGTGAAAACACCTTTCATTAAATATGTCTAATAGCCTGTTTTTGAGCTTCTGTAAAAGACAAAAAGGTTTAACTGTCTTTAGCTGGTCAGCGTTAACCCATCATTTATTCAAGTCAACGGGATGGAGACACTTTAATGAAATGAGATGTTAAAGTCCTACTAGTGAAGTTGTTTTGAACATCCTTAAATACAATTTCTACTGAATCATACCTTTCTTCTTTCTTTTCAATTTAATTAGTAAAAATAATATCTGGACATGAACAAATTATATAATTGATATGTAGAATAGGGACTACAGAGAGTTATTGTAGATTAAATGTAAAAATGGCTTGCCATACAGACTTGCTGTATCTAGGGAAACAGAACACTATTAAATGAACCCTTGTTCACTGGATTGTTCTTTACTGTTAAATCCCTTCAGTCACTAACATAATCTGATTCAGTTGGAGCTTATTTGTCTGTGATGGTCTCAAAGATGATAACAAGTTGGAGGTGTCACAATTTATTTCTGCTGGATTTGCAGATGGATGCGCCATCATGCTGAATTTCTCCTTTAGCAGGTTTGAAAATCAAAATATTCCCTCACAGGAGACTTTAAGCACATCCTAGGTGGAAACAGAGCAGTTGTGTGATGTGACGCATTAAACACTTCTACCAATAACATTCCACGCAAATGCACACTTAGGGCCTGGGGGCGCGAGGGCACTCAACGGCACCTGGCGGCGGGATCTCTCAGCCTCACCCTCAGTGCTGGTGTCCACTTCCAATTTTACGCTGCACCTAGACACTGAGGGTTCTGGGGGTAAGTGGGGTTGTGCGGTGGCGTCAGCTGGTCCAGGCCCTGGTGTAGGGGCTTCTCCGGCAGCGGTCTCCCTGGGGTTCCTGTGCTACGGAGACGTCTGAATCTCTAGGGCTTAGAACTCCTCCATCTTCCACACGTCTTTGGGGGCAGGTCTGTGGCCGCTCACACTCACTATTGGACACTCCTATAGATAAGCCTTACATATACAATCATGTACACACACACAGGTGCTCACATGGTGCTTTCACAAGGATGGACTTGGCAGGTTCACACTAAATGCACTTCGTTTTGGTCCACTAATGTCATTTTTTTATTTGCAGTTTCAGAGATGTCTTTACAGTGGGTTAACCGCAGTGTTTCACACAGTGGGCAATAGTCAAACCAATCAATCCCTGCAACCCTAGCCCGAACATATTTAGAGCAAATCGATAGCCTTATTATATGGCTTTGCCAAACTCCTCCCATGCCCAAGTTTTTGATTGAATAAATTCCACTGCTGCGCACCACGTAGGTTTTAAACTGCCTTAAAATATCTAGGCTTCTTATAGCCTTCAAAATTGTCTTTGACACAACCTGAGGGTTCCTCATCTCCAGGCTTACAGAGAAGCTGCTGTTGAATAAAGAACACTAATGGGGTTTCATTTATATTTTACATGAAAATGTTATGAAATAGTGATTTAAAAGACTCAATGAACTTTAGATGTTGCTGGTGTGTTTTAGCAGGTTGATATTGTGTTTTTATTGATTATTTCATCACATTTATGCATTTCTTTCAGCAGAAATTGTATTTCTATCTAAAGCTGTATTTACTTTTACTTACATGTAAATGAGCATCCCTACAAAATATCTGTTTAATAAATTCTCTACTGATGTTTCTTTTTTCTTTTGCCTGTTTTGTATATTTAATACTTGGTCAGTTTATTGGTATTTTTTATTAATCTTGCTAAAATGTTTGATTTTACCAATGAGCAGTTTCAACAGTTGGTTAAATTCAGCGTTTAAAAACAGATCAGGTTCAGAAATCTTGTGCACCCACAGTTATTAATGATAATTAAGCATTCAGAGAAGGTGCCAAACATCAAGATATCAACCCCAAAAAATCTGCAACACTTATACACCTTATCACAAACCACCTAATATCGGTATCGGCAATAGAAAAACAACTTTCGGTCAACCTCTACCCGCGATTATCGCTTTTTTGCACATGTCTCATTGATAATGAATGGAGGAGAGGTAATGTCGCCTCTCGCGTGTCGAGCTCATAAATCTGATGTCAGCCGACCACAACTTACGTTGAATAACAACTGAGAATGTGCATCCTACAGAATATAATAATGATTGTGTTTTTCCCCTAAAAATGATGGTGACATCAAGAATGAATGAATACTTACCATATTTGGCACATTCCCAGCCCCCTTTAGCTCAGCAGGGAATGGGGGCAAGTTGTTGGAAAGTTGAGTCTTGTTATGAAGCAGTTGGGTGTTGACCCCTGCTGTACCCATCTGCTGCACCCCAGCCTGACTATACTGCTGACCAAATGAAGTTGACATCGCCATCTACAAAGGGTAAACAGGACACAGGCTGGTCAGAAGATGAGGTTTTGTGTGAATACACATAAAACAGTCGTTTAACTCTTCATTGAAGGTCTACATGGTGGATAAAACAAGCCCTGCAGCACGACTATTACATGACCTTTTGATGAGAAATTCACCCTGCCTCGGAGCCTTACTTCAATCACACTTTCTGTTTGCAAAATGCACCAAATGGAAGGATTTCCTGGTGGGCAGCATTAGTGGCTTAAAGCTATAAAAAGAAAATGTTTTGAGTAATTATTTGTTAATAACAGAAAAAGTTCAAGAAATAAAATGTGGACACTTGAAGAGCAACTATGTGCAATTGTCAAAATAAACGAAAACTCATCATAATGACTTGTAAAAAAATAAAAGTTAAATGACATTTGTGTGATGTTTTACTTACACAGTGTAACAGTTGAAAGATGAATTGTTTCAGTTTACTGTATAATTATAAAACTGAGTGCAAAGTTTAGGGAACACCAATACCTAAGAAATTATTAATGAAGAGATTATTATAATGTAGAGAACACATTTCTGCAAGTTTTGTCATCAAATGATGGACTGGAAGTCTAAGAAAACATGTAGTAACTAACCACCTACAGTCAGAAACGTAATGGAGATGGAGAGGAAACAAGATTGTGGGAGCCAAACAATTAGTTAAACCTGTCCTGTTCTGGCATTTCTGTTTGGGTATTTTGTCTTTTTGGTGAACAAATTTCTGTCTGAGGTTGTTGTTGGGTTTAAAGTTTACCAGGATATTGTGTTTGGAGAAAAATTTTCTCAGTTTTCTTTAAGCCTCCTGCCTGTTGTCCTTTTCTTTGCTAGTTGCAGCTGTAGATTCTTTTCCAGACTTCTTTGTTGAGTTCACAAAGGCCCAGTTAGGGTATCTGCCGTTTTGGAAAGCTTTCTTGAAGTTTCTCTTCCTTTTGCTTTCCTTCAGTCTTTGTAGGAATATTCTTAGTCAGATGGTTTTAAGTTCTGATAACTGACATTTTGCAAGCAGTGCTCGCTGCAGCACCACAAAGGCAGAGCTGCACCATAATGGGCTCGACACACGGGAGGCGACATCGCCTCTCCTCCATTCATTTTCAATGAGACATGCGCGACAAAGCGATAATCGCGGGTCTCCCTCCTACCAAGCGAAACGCGAAAAACGTGTGTGTGAAATTTTGCACTCGTGCACGTGTCGTGCACGGACGACCCAGCGACGCGATCCCAGAAAGTTGAAACATTTTCAACTTTTCATCGCTGTTGCTCGGACGAGGACCAATCAACGGAGGTTTCATTCACTGACCAATGAGCGGACATGATGCTCCGCACATCTCCGAGCAAACATGGAGGAGAGGTTGATTATTATTATGTTTTATATAGTAAAATCAGAAGTAAGATTTCACATAACTCTAGCAGCACCTTGAGAAACATCATATCTACCACTTTATTAACTCTGAACCGCTTAAATAACCTTAATTACCTCCAACCTGACACAGCCAAACAAAACAACAGAAGTTTCGATTTTGCCATGGAACAGAACGCGTAGACAGCTTTGCCGCTGCCGCTGCCTCCCGTGTGACAGGTAATAAAAGCGACAGCGACAAATTTCGCTGATCGCGGTCGTTTGTCGCCTCCCGTGTGTCGAGTCCATTAGTTGGAGCTGCACCAGTCAGCCCCGCCCACTCCATCAGAGTCAGTCCAATTCCTTCCAGTTGTCAGACTAAATAGCATTCTGGAACCAAAGAGGGTGTTATAGCTAATATCTAAAATGCAAGATTGAGGACTGAGTTGAGAGGTTAATTGAACAGTTTTTGTAAAGGTTCCAGATAATTAAAAATCTAACTTTTGTAACTTTTTACCATGGTATACTGTCATTTCCTCATAAGAAATACGCCAAAGCCATTTTTGGCCTCATTCACACATTTTCCTCCCATCTCAGCTTCAATTTGGTCCTCTCCCCCTGAAGCGGGTCTGGTCTTGGTTCGCAAATCTGGATTTATTGTGAATTTTCTGACAAATTATTTCTGAAATGACTTCTACTGAGACACCGCCGGAAAAACCATACATCCCATCTACAAAGACACACTGGGTGGCACAATTACAGGTGATGTAACTTGCTACTTATCAGATGTAGTGGTGAAGTGGTTATGGAGTCAGATTGGCATGTAGTTTTGCGCAGGTTCGTCTCCCGGTAGCAGCGTAAACTTTTTGCTTCCTTTCTAGCTACACTTGCCAGTACAATGTTTTCAACCATTTATTGGTATACCGTATAAAATATAATGACTAATGTGTTTTTTTTTATTTCTTTGTTTATTTAGCCAGTGTGAGTCCATTTGTGAGCAGAGTTTCAACTAAAATGCTGTTTAGGAACGACCAAATTCAAAGAACTTTTAGAGACATAAATATTTTGCAGAAAATAAACATTACAACTCAAATATAAACAAATTCAATGTTTCAGCTGGCTAAATAGATTGCTGCCGACCCCACTGAGAGTCGAACCAGCATCAGCAGAGGGGAAAGCAAAACTTAAGTCAGGCGATCATGCCACTGGATTACCAGAGCCCACAAAACAATAAGCCTTAAATGCTGTTGTAGGCCACTTCTGTTGGAGCGGCTTTGGGCAGAAATTTGCTAAAAGAAACCTTTTTGTTTCGGGATATATTCAGGTTTTGTCATGTAGGAAGTTATATTTATCTTGCTTAATTGGAGCATAGAACATAGCATTAATATTTGTAAACTAGTAACAGCCGTAATTCATGTGGGTCAGGTTAGATTGCGATAAAGTTAAAAAAAACAAGAACAGAAGAAGACAATGGGCTAGGCCGAGTTTGCGTGAGTGGGCGGGGCTGACTTTGGTGCAGATCCACCTTATGGTGCAGCTCTGCCTTTGTGGTTCTGCAGCGAGCACCCTCTCACATTCTGTGCTCCAGTGGGTGATGTGAGGCGAAATGCAAGTACTGGTCAGTGTGGGTCAGTTTCCTGTAGACGTCAATGCTGAGACTTCAGGGCACAGGGACTTCACGCACTCCTCCGTGAGAGCGGGGGTGGGGTGACTGCACACGTTCCGCTGCTGTTTCTCAGCAGAATCAGCTGATGGAGGGCTCCAGTTTCGTTGCGCCGTTCGTGTCAGCGGACACGGTTGGGTCGGGGAGGGGGGCAGGGCACAACGCTTAGCCTGGTGGGTGGCCACGCAAAGCCTGGCAGGCCACCAGGCTTTGCATGGCCACCCACCAGACTTACCATACCATACCAACTTTATTTATATAGCACTTTAAAAACAGCCATTAGGCTGACCAAAGTATTGAACAGTCGCACAATAATAGAGATAAAAAAACACAAAACAGTAATATAAAATACAGTCAACAATAAAAAAAAGACAAACTGACAAAAAAAGTACCAATAAAACCAATGGAACCTTACAATGGACAATAAAATTATAGTAAAAGCCTAACTAACAGCTAACTGTTAAAAGCAAGGGTAAAATAGTGTCTTTAGTCTAAACTTAAAATCTGCCAAGGTGGATGCCAGTCGAACTGTGACTGGAAGTTCGCTCCACAGTTTATGCATGTTCATGATTGCAATTAAGGGGGAAAGAAAGTTCAGAAATATCACCAAAAACAATAGAAGGAGACCGCGAGGTGGACGGCCGGCCAAAAACACTGGCACCATCTTGCTCAGAGCTCCTCACCATGCACTCTCCTTAGACTTTGCATTGCTTGGCCACCCGCCAGGCTTATAAAGCGCTGGGGAAACTCTGACATTATGCATGTTTCCATTATGTTTCAGAGGGTGTGTGTGTGTGTGTGTGGGGGGGGGGGGTGTAATTGTTTAGTCATGTGAACAGTGAATGAAATCATCTCAGAACCGTAAATGTGTGTGTTGTGTAGGGCTGCAGCTATCGAGTACTCGATCGAATCTTTTATTGATTAATCGCGTACTCTAATAAATTACCCTTTTGAGTTTGTAAACCATTATAACAAATAGCATGTTATAAAATATGAAAGACCTCTTAAAATGAGCAAGCAATTGCCAGTTATTCTTCAAGTTTTATTCAAAATTAGTTTTCAAAACTTCAGCACTTCAACTTTACTTCACAGTAAACAAATGCCTGTGCAAAAAATAAGTATACAACCTGAGCCGATTTTCCCCTCGTGTGACAATCTACTAGCCTGGCAAGCCAGACAAAAACTAGGAGGATAACTGTTGAAGTAGCGCTGCGAGCGGCTGCTGCCCTAACAGCACCAGAACCGTTCACGGCGCATGCGCAAACATGGCTCGCCAGCTATTTCCCTATTAACACACGTCTGTTTTAATTTCTACACTTTTTTTCCCTCACACAATAACAAGGATTGTCAAGAAAGCATCTTTGCCGTGGTTATGTCAAATTATACTGATTACAAAACATTTATTTACTTTCTTTCGTTTTCCTCCGCCACTCAAATACCTGTGTCCTCCTGCAGCAATCCCGAGGGGCAACAGACATCAATAACAACACAATAAAAATTCTGAGGTGTTATGTAGAAACTGCTGTTTTTAGCACATTTTTAGGTCCGACGTGTTGCTACCAGACGCACAGAGTGAGCTGAAACTGAATGCTACAAATGAAAAAGTTGCACAGTGTCCGCTTGCAGGAATGACATTTACATGTGGTCAGGTGCTGCAGCATCGACGATGTGGTGTTGTGGTAGACTAAATCCATTTTACAGTATTTACACTGGACTACGTTTTCCGCCTCAAAACGTGAAAAAAGGTCCCACGCCATACCTTTGACATTTTCTTTCTTTCTGCACTCCACTGGGGTCCACGTTGTCAGCCATGGTTTAAGAGAAAGTTAAGTTGCATTCGCTAATCGCGTGTGCATTCAGTGCAGTGTGTATGTGCGTCCCTTATTTCGGTCCAGGTGAAGCATGACCCCGGGCGATTGCAAAGCCATGAATTAATTAAACATGAATTAAGCAAAGCCTCAAGTCAGAAAATTTGACTCGAGGCTTTTTGTACTTGAATTATTCAAGGTACTCGAGGAATTGTTTCAGCCCTAGTGTTGTGTGTACATAATAACTCAAATTCAGCTTTAATAATTTTCATTCTATACAAAATCTGCAGATTTTAGAGGCATTAATCTCAGTATATTTTGTTTTCGGCAAATATCTGTTATCGGCCATAACAGTAATCTCAATATCGGATATCGGCCATAAAATTTCATATCGGTGCAAAACTATTAATAATACTGAATGCATTTACTTTATAGACGTATTTCATAATTCAATCCATTCAGAGGATGAGCAGCAATGAGTTTTGTGAGACAAACCCCGTTAATTAAGTCTGTGGGGCATTTTCCCCGTTTTTTTCCCCAACAGCTGTGGGGGAATTCCACCATGTTTTCTGGTGTCTGGAGTTAGCTGTTAAATGTGATCGGTGCTTATTTATTTGCTTCCATTCTGCTTCACCAGCTACTCTTGATTTTACTGCAGCCAGTTGTTTTGGACGTCCGCCGATGTAATTTTCTACTGAGTTACAATGAATCCGCGTGAGTTAACCAGAGGTTCTGCTCAACTACTCCACCAGGTCGTTCAGAGTACCTACTCCAGAGCAGGTACTCAGAAGGTTCCTGAAAATGGCCCGGTCAGGTGGAGACACGCGCATTTCGGGTGGTTCCTGTAAATCTACCCTGAAGTTCTTGTAGTGAAAACACGCCTAATGTTGTAAGTGACTGAGCTGATGCTGCTGATGATGGGTCTGAGTGGTGCTCCTTCCTTCCTTGCTGACCAGCTCAGTGGCCTAGTGGTAGTGTCCACCCTGAGACTGGGAGATCCGGGTTCAATTACTAGTCAGGTCATACCTAAGACTTTGAAAAAAATGGGACCCAATGCCTCCCTGCTTGACACTCAGAATTAAGGGGTTGGATTGGAGGGTTAAACCACCAAATGGTTCCCAAGCATGGCTGTGTCTGCAGCTCACCACTCCCCAAGGGATGGGTCAAATGGGGAGAACAAATTTCACACACACATCAGTGTGTGTAACAACTGATGGGACTTTTAACTTTAACTTGTGAATCTTCAGAAGACCCTATATACATGGGACGGCTTCTCCTGGATAGTCTGTAGTAAAATTGCGTGGTTGATTACTTTGTCCTTTAGCAGTTCCTGTGAATGGTCCGTGTGTTTTTTTCCTTCTTGTATCTAGGGCTGCAGCTATCAAATATTTTTGTAATCGAGTACTCTATTGAATCTTTTATCGATTAATCGAGTACTCTAATAAATTACTCTTTTTCGTTTGTAAACCATTATATCAAATAGCATGTTATAAAATATGAAAGATCTCTTGAAATGAGAAAGCAATTAATAAGTTATCCTTCAAGTTTTATTCAAAATTAGTTTTCAAAACTTCAGCACTTCAACTTTACTTCACAGTAAACAAATGCGAGCGGCTGCGGCCCAAACAGCACCAGAACCGCTCACGGCACATGCACAAACATGGCTCGCCAGCTGTTTCCCTATTAACAAACATTCGTTTTAATTCCTACACTTTTTTTGTCTCACACTAACAAGGATTGTCGAAAGCATGTTTGCCGTGGTTATGTCAAATTATACTGATCACAAAACATTTATTTACTTTCTTTCGTTTTCCTCCACCGCGCATAAATACCTGTGTCCTCCTGCAGCAATCCTGAGGGACAACGGACATCAATAACAACACAGTAAAAAGTCTGACGTGTTGTAAAAACTGCTATTTTTTTGCACATTTTAAGTCCGACGTGTTGCTACCAGACGTACGGTGTGAGCTGTCCGCCATGACTTAAAAGAAAGTTAAGTTGCGTTCGCTACTCATGTGTGCATTCAGTGCAGTGTGTATGTGCGTCACTTATTTCGGTCCGGGTGAAACATGACCACGGGCGATTGCAAAGCCATGAATTAATTAAACATGAATTAAACGAAGCTTCGAGGCAGAGAATTTGACTCGAGGATTTTTTATACTCGAATTATTCGAGGTACTCGAGGAATCGTTTCAGCCCTACTTGTATCCACTTAAGAAAATCACGGACCATTTATTTTAGCATCTGGGAACAAAGTAAAGAACCTTGGTGTTATCTTTAACCAGGACAGGTCATTCAAATCCCACGTGAAACAGGTTTGGAGAATTTCTTTCTTCCACCTCTGGAATATTGCTAAGATTAGAAACATCCTGTCCAGGATAGGGCTGATTTATATGGACCCAAACCTATATAATCTTGATATCTTTTAGCTGAATTTCGATTTACGATATATATCTCGATATTTTCCTTTGGTAAAATATTTACACGTTAACTCCCTTCAAGCTGTCTTGAGAAATTGTACATAAATTCATCAGCAGAGTTAACGCATAAAAATGTATTGAATCACAGACATTTCAGTTACAACTTTATAAACACTGGTAAAGCTTTCTGTTAACACACCGGTAGGTCTATATCTTTGTGTTTTACATATAAATAAATCCAGTATAAAATGAACTATCTATCTTGAAAACATCACAATTTACAGAATGCTCATTATTTTATGTATCATTATAGAGATAGAAGTGATTGAAGTTACACAACCCAAGCAACACCTGAAAATTAAAAATGTATTTTGTTTTACTCCCAGTCTGCCATTATTTCTTAGCCTAATAAACTAGAACAAATTCTAGTCTGGATTGCAAGGCTAATTATTTCTTGCTCTGACTATTGAAAGTATTAGTCTACATCAGTGGTTCCCAAACTCATTTAGCCGCGCACCCCCTTCTATGTCCCGACCATGTCGACGCACCCCCCAGCCCCCACATCAGGGCATGGCTATATTATATATATATATATATATATATATATATATATATATATATATATATATATATATCAGACGTCAAGCTAAATAGCCAGGGTAAAAAATATATGATCGACCTTTTTCCCCATCACTTTCATTTTTTAAATAGTAATTAATAAACATTCGATACCATTACAATTTCCTTTGATTCAATTTTAAATAAATATTTAGAGTGCCCAGGTAGCACATAAACAATGCAATTTAACGGTTTTCTTAAAGTAGGAACGTTTAACCTGTGCGGCCAGAGCGCTCTCCTTCCTTCTGCTCTGCGTAAACCTGAGCTGATCACCTACTTGTGCGTAAACAAATGTCTGTAGGGGAAAAGATGGAAAAGCCATGAGGTTCACTTTTGCCTCAGACCGACTTTTTGCTGTTTTATGGTGTGGCTGAATCTGCGATCCGCTGCCATGCAGACTGGAATAACAAATGCTGCAGTAACAGGCATAGTTGTCAGGTTCGGAGTCACTGGCTGGAGCGGACCTGACTTTAATACGTCATCCCAAAATAGAAGCTAATATCTTAATTTGACCTTAAATGAAAAATGTTGTTATAAAACCTCTTAAAAGTTTTTATCACAGAGGAGGCAGCACTCATTTCTGCTTTCAGATTGACGGCGCGCCGGAGTTTGCGCAGCGTGCGCGCTTATTGAATCTCTGTGTGTGCGCGCGCGCGGCACAGCTCCATGAGCCACTCCAGTCACTGCGTCTCGTTATTGGCGCTATTTAAACCAACATTGTAAAATTACTTCTGCCCAGCCCAGATGTGCTCACTTGTGCACCCGTGAGCCGTGGTTCCGCTGGAACGCGTCTGACCTAGGGCTGTCGCGGTAACCGCAAAAATGAAATATCGCAATATGAAGAAACCCACCGCGCTGCATCATGGGCCACCGCGATTACTGAACTTGGTTCAACTCAATGATGCATGTTGAGAAGGATGGCTGCACTGGTATCAAAACGAAACGTTACTTCGCACCTTTGGGAGCACTTTGGTTTTCAGTACGTCAGCTGCTGCGCAGCCAGAGTCCTTGGCCGAGACAGAGCTGTCACCAGCGGCAAAAATAAATAAATAAATAAACGCTCGGAGACCTGCTGAAGTCCCGGACAAGCACTGCTTCTGCAACCGTCCCGAAGAGAGTTTGAGCCGAGCTGGAGCTCACTCGCTACCTGCAGGAGGAATGCATCCACCCTAAAGAAACCCCCTGACATGGTGGAGCAACAACCGGGAGAGATTCCCTTTGCTCGCCAGTCGCAGCAAGTACGTGTGCGTTAGTGCAACGAGCTCACCATCCGAGAGGGTTTTCAGTGTTGCTGGAAATGTTGCCACCCCTCTCAGATCCTCTCTCAAACCGTATATGGTTAACATGCTGATTATCCTTGTAGGTAACAAGAATGTGACCGAGCTATAAATCACCGTCATTCGTGTGTGTGAAAGTGAAATGATAGTGCGCCCGCCCCCCGGGGCGGGCGCGCCCGGTACATGTAATTTTTTATGCTTGATTTTAAACAACTAAACAAAATGGGGACTTGTTTCTTATTTGTTAGATGCTGCAGCCAAATTTGCATTTAAAAGTTTAACCTTCTCCTGAATTTTGTTGTTTTTAAGTTCAGTCGGACTCCGACTGTCGGAGAAACAAACGTTACTGCGATCTGTGTTGTTACTGCCCTTTGATCTGCATTCAGTAAAGTGTTATTAAAGAAGGCCCGGCAATTTTTAACCTTTTTTAAATGTGTAAACATTATGTTTAGATAGTACTGCAATTAAAAAAAGGGCTGCAATAATATCGCACACCGCAATATTAAGCCACCCTGAATCACCGCAGGGGAAATTCCTCAACCGCGACAGCCCTAGTCTGACCTCTGACAGACGCACTCTGAACTTCAGATCTTCAGCGCGCTGTTAATAGCCTGAATGGGAATCATTTCTTGATTTATTTTGTTACATCCACAATGTTCTGTGTGTGAGGTTTACAATGTCAGAACACCTGCATGAGACAGGGTGTTAATTACAATCTGCCAGAATGACTCACCACCTTCAGATTCCTCCAACATCATTAAAAATGATCAAATACGGAACATAGCGGCGTGCGCAGGCCAGAGTGCTGAAGCTCGGCGCACTGTTATTATGAAGCTAGGGCACATGTGGAGGACACGCGCGTGCAAAAATATACTTTTCAATTACATTTATTGTGCCCACTTACTTTTTCTTTGGCCCACCCACAAATGAGTTTCTGGCTACGCTAATGGTGACATATGACAGACTTCTCTGAGCTCTGCAGCCATTACACTTTTCACCTCGCGCACCCCCTAGCAGCAGCTCGAGCACCCCCGGGGGTGCGCGCACCACACTTTGGGAATCCCTGGTCTACATGTAGGTTCAGCTTTCAGAAGGGGAGGAAATGTGCGTGCGTGCGTGCATCCATCCATCCATAACAGTTAAAAAAAGAGGCGTCTCAAATGTGCCACAGGCACTTTTATTTATTCTATATTTTTAATTAGGGGGGGGGGGGGGGTTAACCCCTGCAAATCGAGCGTACCTCCCACTGTGTTGCAAACTTATGGGCCATTCCTATCTGTACCAGGTCGGGCTGGGCCGGGTAGAGTAGGTTGTTTAAATATCTGGGTGGCCTGGTATTTTTCTGGGCCAACCAAGGCTCATTCTCAGCCCTCTTCTCGAGGGGGTCTGCTTCAGGCCGACTAGGACCAACACACCCACTGCTGACAGCAAATTCACACCTTCCATTAGAGCAAGCCTCTGATTGGTGGGTAGAATCAGCGCACATGGGCTTAAGACAAGGATGTGTGGAATCAACCGGGCCAGGCTGGGGCCGACTGGGGCTACCCGGCCCGGGCCGACCCGGTACAGATGGGAATGGCCCACTAGCAACTTTGTCATCATTTCTAACAACTTTTATGATCCATATCTTGACTTTTTTTTTCCTAAAAGCATCCACCTACTCACGCTCCCCATACACACTCTGGCCCCGGTACTGCTGCACAAAGCGTACAACAATCACCGGTTCCTAGAGTTCGACCCTTTCTGCTGGGGTGATGAGCAGGCACCCCCGCCCAACGCCAAGCAAAGCAACCCACCACCCCAGACCCCAACCAGACAGCCATCTCCCCCTCTTAGCCTCCAGGCCCGGAAAGCCAAGTGACAAAGGAGGTGTGCCAAGACCCCTAGTCTCCCTCTGCCTGCTCCAATACAGTGTTGGTGCGTGTTGATGAGGTGTATTCCATGGCTGGGGTGAGCAGGCAGTGCAGGCATGTCTGGCCTATGCCAGCTGATGCCACCACACAGCCCTACTTCCCCCCCACAGCCCTCTGTGTCTAAGTGCAGTTTAAAATTAGAAGTGGGCTCCGGCACTCGGGATGAGGCTGAAAGATCCCCTTGCCAAATGCCGTTGAGTGTACTCACTCCCAAGTGTGTGTTTGTGTGGAATGCCATTGGTGGAAGTGTTTAATGTGCAAATAAAATTGGGGGCAGGCTGCCACAGGAATGCGGAAATGAGATCCATACCCGCACCCCCTGAATTGCCCACCCCCAAGGTCCCATGTGCATGTTTATGTGATGATGTGAGGGAGCAGGAGGAGAAAAATATATGAAGATGGGGAAGAATGGCTGGTTGGCCCCAATAGGCACCTCTGTTCCCAAAATGCCACTCAGGGCATGGAGACCCCAGCCCATCTCGCCAGGGCCCAAAACAGCAGCATCACAGAGCCCCACGAAGTCCGAGGGCACCAACCCAGCCCTACCCCAGCAGAATATCTACTCCTATCCCTGCATTTGCACAATTTCCAAAATATGTAAGACATAAGACATCCAGGTAAGGTTAGGTCCTTGAACTGGACATCCCTCCCCTGTGATGGGACAGAATTGTTATTATTTCAGAGGAGCCAAGTTCCACCTGAGGCCAGGCACTGCTGCGTTTTCCTGCCTTCTTCCCAGCAGCATACAAGTCAGGACCCAACAATTGTATGCTTATGTTAGGGCTGGGTGATATTTCGATATTTTTTAAACATCAATATAATTTTTTAACGAGAAACATGATGACTTTCTTTATATTGATATAACTGGTTAAACTGCTATGCTAGCGATTAGCCACTATGCTTGCAATTAGTTGCTCCATTTTTTAGCAGTCATTACATGTATTCTCAAAAGTTAGATTTTTTTTCTCCTCTGGACAAGAAATATACGATATGGCCCACTTCTAGATGAAATTTAAATAATTTTACATTAATTATAAATATATCATTAAAAAGTGCATGTGGAGCATTTGATACATCACTAGCTCTCAACTGTGTGTGTGTGTTAACGGACAGCTGTAGCAGTGTTTCAAAAGCTCAGACTGGTAGAGGCACTAAGGTTAAAGTTTGATGAAAATCAATACATTTGTATGCATTTAATCTACTGATTTATGTATAATGTATAATTTCTCAAGACAACTAGAAGTGAGTTATCCTGTAAATATTTTACAGGAGGAAAAACATTAAGGTATATATAGTATATCGGAATTCAGCTAAAAGATATCAAGATATAACTTTCTGGTCCCAGCCAGCCTTCCCGAGATGTCGCAACTATCCCTAAAGTACCCAAAAAGTCTGTGCCACAAGCTCATTGAAGCTAGTTTACAGCAGCCGGTCCACAACATCCTACGTTGAAGCTGGAAAAGGTAAACATGCTGGTTTTCAGGCGAAAACTCTTTTTATAAGTTGGATTTTTTTTTAAGTTGTTGATATCATGTGTGTCATGTTGTTATTGTTATAGTAACAGTGTTTGTTATTCAGTTTCTGAACAGTGAAGGTCCAAACTAACAGTGTAATTCCACTCGGGGCTCACATCATAATTTTTACATTTGCCCTAGTAATACATGGTAAAATGTGCACTGTGCAGAAAGTTGGACGGTATTAAAATTTGATACCAAGCCCACTAAAAACACAGATATGAAGAGATTTAAAAAGCTATGCACAGCTGCACCATTACAGTTGAGCTTTATAAAAACAGCTTTAAAATATGCCCAGCTGGCTCTGTCCCAGAGGGGCACCCGGGAGCCCTTCTCCCGTTCTCATCGTTGAAAAAATTTTGTCAATCGCGTTGAGA
The DNA here is from genome assembly GCF_043380555.1 of Nothobranchius furzeri. Taxonomy (NCBI): domain Eukaryota; kingdom Metazoa; phylum Chordata; class Actinopteri; order Cyprinodontiformes; family Nothobranchiidae; genus Nothobranchius; species Nothobranchius furzeri. Next base: position 57,592,273 of record NC_091752.1, read on the forward strand.
GACCAACTGACCAGGTCCATTTTTAATAATTTCCAGTTTCCAGAAAAAATGCAGACGCACCGTACACCCAAAGACAGACAAAGAACCTTGGGATAAGATAGGGAGGAGAGGAGGAAAAAAGCGTCGGTACTCTCCAAGAGCCAGAAGAAGAAATGGGGTGTAAGTTCACAGTAAAATTGTGTTAACAGCATCAACAGTTACCATTACTTTATATTATAAAATGCATACTTAGTGACATTACAGTAAATTCCTTACCCTGGCTTCACACTGAAAGCATCATCTGCGTGGAACGGCAGCAGAACGTCACTGCTTCAAATAGAATCCATAATAGTCTATGGAGTGTTTCAAACCAGCCGTGTCCCAGAAGCGGCACACTGCACCGCTAAAGATGGGATCAGGTTCCATTTTTGCAGCGAGCCACTTCTGGGACATATGAGTTTCCGCAGTTAACATAGGGCTAGACAGGAAATCACACACGGTTTCAGTGTAAAATCCCTGGTAATTTTCAAAATGAAAGTACTGCAGCAATGCAATTTCATATATATGAAGCTTACTGTATGTGTGACCCAACGGCTTATTTACTCCCAGTATCATTCAAGAAGTGCAGCAGTGTGTTTTTCATGGCTTTGATCCTGGCAGTGGAGCAGAGCAACATCATATATGACATAAAACAGCGATATAAATCATGATTTCCTTCTTTTTGGTTTAATGGCGGATTGCAAAAACAAACTGTGACCTTTGAAGTCTCAAGGGATTTTGTGATCTCGTGAGTCCTGCGAAGAGCACAGCGAGGAAGCCGTGGCGCGGTTGGTGTGAAAAGGACCGCTTTGAACCCTGCAGTTTCACGCCGTTGATGATTCCAGTTTGGCCTGGCCGATATATCCAAATTTTTAAAATATCGATATAATTTCTAAACAAGAAACAAGATGACTTTATATCTTTATATCGATATAACTGCTCAGACTGCTATGCTAGTGATTAGTTGCTCCATCTCTAAGCGGTCATTAGGCAAGGCAAGGCAGCTTTATTTATAGAGCACATTTCAAACACAGAGGCAATTCAATGTGCTTCACAATCATCAGTACATGATATGAAAACAACATAAAAACACAAATTAAAACACACAAATGGAATTACAGTTTAGCGCTAAAGGAGAAGACAAAGTTACAGAGCAGATTACAGTGGAGACGACGCATGATAAGAAACAATTCATTTAAAGGCTGATGAGTACATTAAGGCTGGGGCAGATCTGAGGTCATGGGGAAGCCGATTCCATATGTGGGCAGCATAGTAACTAAACGCATCTCCACCATGTTTTTTTCTGACCCGAGGTTCTACCAGCTGATTGTTTCCAAGGGATCTCAGAGCCCTATTGGGTGTATATACAGGAATGAGATCGGACATGTATTTTGGCCCCATGCCATTGAGTGATTTATAAACTAGTAGGAGCACTTTGAAATCTATTCTGTAGTTTACTGGTTTACTGACTATGGTTGACAAATGAAACTTGAGAGGAAAATACAGTACGGAGAATTTACTTACAGCACTAATTTTAAGACCTAGTTGTCAAAATACAAGACTTCTTAAAGACTTAAAGGATTATTTCCAAATTCCTAAATTCAATGCTTTTAAGACTTTTTAAGACCTCGCAGGAACCCTGACTGTATATAATCAAGTTTGCACTCTATAGAAATAAAGCAAGGCATTGAAAATTATGCAAGCTGAATTTTTGAGTCTATACAAAATCAGCTGATCTCAGAAGCATAATTGTCAGCGTATGTATTTATAAGGGCTGATCAATTAATCACATTTTAATCACAATTATGATCTGAGTTTTGAACGATTATAAAAACAAAACGAGCTGATTTTCCTCCTTCATGGTTTACAGAGTTGTAAATCGAGCGCACTTCGCAACAGCGTTGCCAACTTTCAGCTTTTTTCTAAAAACTTTTCAGACCCCTTTCTTGGACTTTTTCTCTAAAAGTATCAAGTAAACTTTTCTGGTAACCCTTAGCTACCTTCTGGATAACTGTTGACATTTCCTGCATGTTAGCAAAACACTCAACCTGCACTCCAGAACGTCCTTCCATACAATATAAAAGGGACTGATGTTAATGAAAAGGCTCTCAGAATTCTTGGAGGAGTTGGGAGTGTGTAACACACACACACACACACACACACACACACACACACACGCACACAGTGCCCCGAATTTGCTGAAACCAGGAGTGTGTGTGTGTGTGTGTGGGTGGGGGGTCATGGCGCACCTTCAATCGCTGTGAAAGCAGCAGAAAATGCTTGGGACAATTATTACATTAACTGATGGGGCCTGTAAATAAATAGTTTAGAAATTGAAATAAGTTCTTTACACAGATAAATAACTCATCTCTCTGAACAACATGTTGCTCCTGCACACACCTACAGCACAGCTGGACAGTACTAAATAATTATCATGCAACATTTTGTGGAAGTTTACTGCAACATAGATGTTTATATATTTCTATTTATTTTATATTATAAATCAGTGTTTCCCCTGGATAGGCTCAGGTGTGGTGCTGCACCATGGCTGAAATTCCAGTGCCACGTCTACGAGACACCCTCCTCTCACGGACAACGCCTGGCAGCAAAACAGTCTGCACACAATAACCCCCCCAAATGGACAAAGCACGGCAGGGAAACGGTTTACACACAAATATTTTCTTTTACTTTCTTTTGTTTATTTAGCCAGTTGATGCCTTAAGCTAGTTTTCCAGGAGCACTACGCAGCCTAAATCAGCTTTGTACAGCATGGTTTGTGTCGGCCCTTCCGGTTGAACGTTTGCATCCATGCCAGCTCCATGACAGAAAGTGGGTGCATCCCTCATCGGTGTGGGGGGTGGGGCAGGCATGAGGGGATCAGGTAACAGTTTAAGGTAACTTGTATGCTCCACAGAAACATAACTCAGCTGAAAATGGTGGTGTTGCTGGACATTGTGCTAAGTTTTATTGCTTTTTGTCAGACTCTGAAAAGAAAATGGCTGCAGGCAGTGAAACAGAAAACAAAAAACTCCATAGCAAACAGTGACTCTGCCCCCTATCCGATCTGTGGTCAGAATCACGATGCCAGCCTGACTCAGCCTTGCCAGGTACCTCAAAGGAGCAGGGACTAAAAATTGGGGAGAAAGTCGAGGGAAAATACCGAACAGTGTTCCTGGGAACAGTGGGCGGGGGCTGAGCTGCACCGGTCTGAATTACTCTGGGCAGTGCTCTTGAAAAACTACCTTAAGTGAGGTGAGCAGAGTAGATCATTGGGACTTCTGTGTCTCATCCAGAGCCACTGCCTACCTTTGGTCTCAAAGGATTAAAATAGCATGATCTGGCCCCTCTAAGTCAGGGGTTCCCAAAATATTTTCTTTGAGGGCCCCCTTGTTCCTATCCAAGAAAAGCCAGGACACCCAACCCCAAGTCCTACACACATATACACATTAAATGTGATGATTTTCTATCTTTATACAGAGGTCAGTGTTTCCCTTAAGCCGGGCGTACACTGCGCAACTTTTTCACTTTTTTGAGCCGATTTTTCAGTCGTGCGAGAATCCACGACATCGGGGCGAGTTTTGCGCCGAGCGGTCGTGTAGGGGGTTACGAGAGGCGATTAACACCACGTGACCAGCTGCCGATGAGCAGTCGTGAAGTCGCACGGACTTCTGGCGTGTTTAAAATTTCGCTCGTCCCTCGTGAGGGTATCGCACTGTTGAAGCGGCGATGCCAGCAGCTGCGACCAAAAAAGTATCAGAACCGCTCACGGCGCATGCGCAATCCTGCATCAACGCCGCTCGCTATTTCCCTAATAACACACGCTGTTCGTTTTTGTTTCTACACGTTTTTTTACTCACAAAGATCGTCAAGAAAGCGTGTTTGTTGTGTTCATGTCAAATTAAACTGATCACAAAACACAGATTTACTTTCTTTATTTCGTTTTCCTCATCCAACCCCCATAAATCCCTGTGTGTCCTCCTGCAGCACTCCCGAAGGACAACAGGCAAGACAAGACAAAAAAGTCTGACGTGTTGAGTAAAAACTGCTATTTTTAGCATATTTTTAGGGCCGACGTGTTGCTACCAGATGTACAGTGTGAGCAGTCAGGTCGCATGCGAGAACTGGGTCGTGCAGTGTGAGCACATAACTCGTGAGATCTGCTCAGCGAGGAAGTCGTACAGTTTGAGCTGAAGCTGAACGCTGCAAGTGAAAAAGTCGCACAGTGTACGCCCGGCATTAATTCCAGCACCACGCCTGCAAGATCCCGTTTTATAGATTTTTTTTTTTGCGCTGTTTCCCGAAGAAGCAGCGGGAACTACTCTGTGGTTGCTTGTGATCACAGCTGGCAGGCAGCAAGGAGGAGGAGGCAGGGCAGGGTGGTTACAGCTAGGGATGAGCCGCGGATAAAGCATTTTTGACGAATACGAGCATGAAACAAGTCAAACTCGTAAATATCTGTAATCGTGCTGAAGAAAAATCCCATTGGGTAACTGACTGCCTTCACGCTCTGTGATTGGCCAGTCACATGGAGCACCCGCCCCTTCTTACACACAAAACTCTGCTCCGGCCCACGCACACACACACAGACAGTAACGGATCTCTCTGTGCTTGCTTCACTGTTGCTCACGTTTCTTCGGTACTCCCTAGGTTTTCTTCAGCTCGCCTCTTTTTCGGTTGAATATTTCAAGTTACTTTTATCGTAACGTACGTGGTGCATTTGACAAGACAGAGCTGAAAACGGCTCGTGCTGCGTCGGTCACTGCCTCCGCTCCTGTCGGGTTGTTTTTTAATTATTTTAACTCCCCCCCTCTGTCTCTCCCTCTCTCTCTCTCACAAACACATCAACATTGTTTTGTTTAACTGTGTCTGGGAAAAATGCCAACAACGTTAGGAAAAAATCAGTTTAATCAAATTAAAATAAAATAAAAAGTTGTGCCTGGTTCTAGTATTCATATTTCCTAGTTCCTGCTGCATGAGTTCAGATGTATTAATTCATGCACTGTGGTGGGCTGCATGGTGGCGCAGTGGTTAGCACTGTTGCCTCGCAGCACGAAGGTTGCAGGTTCGAAACTCTGCTGTGGCCTTTCTGCGTGGAGTTGCGTGTTCTCCCCATGCATGCGTGGGTTTCCTCCAGGTACTCCGGTTTCCCCCACAGATCACAACATGCCCTATAGGTTATAAATTGTAAGTCGCTTTGGATAAAAGTGTCTTCTAAATAAATAAACAAACATAAACATGCACTTAAATAGTAATGTTCTGATTTTATTGAAAACATTGTTCTGTAATAGTTCCTTTACTATTGTGATCAAACATATTTAATCTCAATTCTGAGGCTGCTCTGTAAATAGTTTTCAAATAAACAATACACATAGCAACTTCTGATCAATCCATATCAATTTCAGATTTAAAATAATGTATTGATGTAAACCACACCCACTAATTTCCAAATAATAAATAAGAGGTGCATTCATCTGTGTATCTCCTTTGATCCGCATTAGTGATGTTTTCAGCACCAGAACAATGAAGCTAAGAAACAGATTCCTGAATTTGTTAGTAATTTTATTTATTAGGCGCATCTGACCTGCTCTATTTTTCTCTGAAATGAGATCAAATCAGTGCTTCTATGGGTTGTCTCCTCTCTGCACTAGAAAATTTTACTTTATTATAATGTTCACAGTAATGCATCTTGATGTTCTTAGCAAATAAATTAAATCAAAGATATTGGTCAATAAGGCCAAATATGTAAATTTGTGTTTCAGTCATTTTTTTACTGGCTTAAAAAAACTTCATTAAGTCTACTAAGCAGGGGTGTAGAACGTGTTTAATAGGGCCAGCCCAGTAATGATCTTGGACCAACATACAGGGGGGCAGAAGGAGATAGTTTTTTCCAGACGCCAAGAAAAATTAAATGCCAAACCCCCCTGCAAAGTGTGTCACTGAGAGTTTAAAACAAAAATTATTCTTGTGCAAATATTGGTGTATTCACCTTTAATACTAGTTAATTAAATGCAGCAGTTGCTGGATTGGTGCAGTTCAAAGTGGAGTGCGTCTAATAAAACAATATTAACATAAAGGTGAGATGTGTCATAATTTTTTTGGACGGGCAGTGTATAATTTTGAGCCTTACCTTGTTCATGTTTCCAGCTTGCTGAGCATTTAAAGTGTGCTGTGCACTCATCTGTGGCCCTCCTTGGGTAAGAGTTTCTGCGAGGACACTTCCACCAACACCAGGGCCAGCACCTACTTGAGTTCCCTGCATGCTTTGGCTCTGGTACTGCATGCCAGGCCCAGGTCTACCTCGGCCTGCTGGTCCCATAGTCCCATTCATAACACCATGACCCTGTCCACTGTTCAACATTGCTTGATTAAAGCCCATGGGTCCATTTCCTTGTCCAGCAGGAGCACCAACCTTCTGGCCCTGGAGAGACTGGTGATTGGGGGAACCCTGGACAAGAGGACCTTTACCCAGTACAGCACCTAGCTGGCTTCCCAGTATGCCTCCTTGCTGGGGGCTGGAGGAATTGAGACTGCCTCCCATATTAGACGAGCTTCCTGGTTGAAGAAGCTCGGACAATTGTTTGTGTTTGGCAGCAGCATCGGCAACAACTGAGTTGAGAGTAGGGCCTCCTCCACCTGGGCCACTATTGGATGACAGTCCCATTACCAAATCTCCGTTAGGGATAAGCTCATCAGGAAGGTCATTTTCCAGGTCAAACAGGGACACAAGATCTAAAACAAGAAAGAGAGGAGAAAATAATTAACGGATTGCTTAATTGTTGTTTAATTGAATCTTCTATTTTAAACAGCTGTGATTCTCCAAGGTAAAAGAGATAATGTTTATATTGAGAAATAAAACAATTTGAGCGACAATGCTACTTTTAAATATGTTCACAATATTAACATATTTATCAATGTACTTCCTAAACAAAGGATGTTTTTGGCAGTTGAACCAAGGAAATTACATACATATACGTATATAAAAAAAAGGAAATAGATAAATACTCAAAATAATCTAAAGGACAACTTTAATGTGTTCTCTTTTTCTTCCTATCGTAATGCATTGCTTAAGTATCGGATGGAGACTCTGTATCGGGCCGGCACATACTCAGAATCAAATGAATCGGGACTTAGATCGGGAACAAAAAATGTCAGAACATACTTAATGGTAAGATTTTAATAATATAATCTGAGTATGTTGTAACTGGGGCTGTGCAGTGGTTAGAGCTGTTGCCTTGTAGCAAAAAGGTCCTGGGTTCGCTTCCCGGCCTGGGATCTTTCTGCATGGAGTTTGCATGTTCTCCCTGTGCATGCGTGGGATCTCTCCGGGTACTCCGGCTTCCTCCCACAGTCCAAAAACATGACTGTTAGGTTGATTGGTCTGTCTAAATTGTCCTTAGGTGTGTGTGTGTGCATGATTGTTTGTCCTGTGCGTCTCTGTGTTGCCCTGCGATGGACTGGCTCTCTGTCCAGGGTGTACCCCGCCTGATTACTCGTTGACCGCTGGAGATATGCACCAGGCCCACTCAGTAAAATTGCGTCTTGTTAAGATTCCCCAAAGATAGACAAGTTAGAAAAAGCATTTTATAACCAGCCCAATATGATCTGGCAGCAGTTGGTTTTCTTAGTTTAGCATAAAACAATGTAAGTGAATTCACATACATTGTAGTGTTTTTTTATGTAGGTGAATGCAAGCCTTCCCTTCCATTACTTTATGCTAAAACAACTGGTTACAAAATGTTTTTTCTGGCTTAGCTAACTCTGGGGAATCTAACAACCCACACAAGTTTAGGGACAGAAGATCCCTATAAGAATGTTATAATAATAAAAATACAGCAATAAATAAAACGTAATACTTGTGCTTTGTAACAAAGTAACACTCTGTGGAAGTTAACTAGGTGAACTTATTCACCCTGGACAGGAAATAATTGCACATAAGAAACATAAATAAGAATAAATTTAAAAAAAGTTCCAAAACAATAATTTGTGTTCAAAGTTCAAAGGAGTGGAGCCACACAACATGAGTTCATAAATAGGGATGCACCGATCAGGTTTTTTGCTGCCGATCACCGATACCGATATCAAAGAATGCTGATCACCGATACCGATCACGTGGATTGGCCAGAAATTTTCTACAACATTATAATGAGTGCTACAAACTACATAATCTGGGAATAAAGGAAATGTAACCTAATCTAAAATGGTCTGTATTAGGGTTGTCACGGTGTGAAAATTTAAGCTCACGGTTATTGTGACCAAAATTACCACGGTTTTCGGTATTATCGCAGTATTTTTTTAAACGTGCTACATTTTCACACAATTAAATAAACCCTGTATGTCAGGAAATATTGTCCTCAGTTTGTGTCTAAATTTAGCCTAAAATGTGTTATTTTGTAATTATGTTGTTTATTTGTTTACATTTTTCCCCTTTAGTCTTTAAAATACCAATATTTGCCCATAACTTCTTATTTTGTGTCTGTTTGATGTCATCATTTTAAAAAAATATTAGATCAGATGATACTCAGTACTCAAGTAGCCTTCTAATCAGATACTTTTTTACCCTTACTTGAGTAATAAACCCTATATCAGGAAAATATTGTCCTCGGTTTGTGTCCTTACCAGTGAGCTTTGCAGATGTGGGAAAATGTCATCAGGCAGTAATCATTGTTAAATTCATAATTATTCTCGGAGAGAGACCAACTCTTACCTGCCCCTGGGAGCCCCGTAATGCATAGCGTCATTTCAACATGGGGGTGTCCACGACACGGTTTATATGCAGGTAGCGGCGCTGCGGCTGCTTTATATAGCGACTCGTTGCGTTCTCCCTCAACCCAAATCCTCGGATCACGCATTTTAGCTAAACCGCTAACGTTAACTTGCCTTGCGTTGACTGTAGAGTTGTGGGTGATGGTCACGCAGATGTGTCATGAGATCTGAAGTGCTGCTGCCTTTCACAGACACTTTTTCTGCTCGTGCTGCAAACAGGATAGCCGTCCGTCCGTCTTCTATAAACTCCCTCGGCATTGTTCAAATATCTAAAATATGCACGTAATTCCGACTTTGAGGGATAATAAATGTCCTCCTGAGCGCTGCCGTCTCCTCCTTTGACCATTATTTCAGCTTTAGCTTCAAGAAAGTTTTGTTGTAAACAAAGCGTGCATGTGCCGCCGGCAACTTCAGCCGATGATACGGTGGCTGGTAAGGGTCATCACGCCTACACCGCAGCCACGGTAAACCCACCAAGATAATATAGTTTTTTAAAAAACAAGACGGTTATTATTATTGTCAACTTTTTATTTTTTTACCGGGGTTTCCCGCTACACTGGTTACCGTGACAACCCTACCTGATCGGTTTGCTTTGATCTATTTTGAAAATTCCGATCAAAACCGATAGGGGCGCTATCGGCCGATTACGATCAAATGCCGATCCATCGGTGCATCCCTATTCATAAAGCTGGCGCAATCTGCTGGATAGGTAGCACAATATCGGCCATTTTTTTGGCCGATAGCCAATACTGTTATTGACACCAATATCAACTATATCGGACAGGCCCTAATTACGAGTAGAGGAGCAGCTGGGGGACAAAGGATAGCTAGCTGGGTTGCATCCAATGCTGCCCACCCTCCTTCCCTCATCTAAATCAGTTCCACCTCAGCACAGATGTTTGCCAACCAACCAAGAGCACTGTTAGCCAAATCTTTACTAGATTAACAAACAGCAAAAGCAAAACACTTCTTTTGAAAATGTGAGGAACTGTTAGCCCTAAGCAATGACTCACACACACCTATGGATGAAAACGGTTCACTAGGTGAGTAGTATAGAGTGTAGTTGCCTCTCCCCTGTGGTGCTGACGCATCCATTCAGCCAGCCACATGACAACAAGCCTGACACTGGCCTGTGGCCACAAGCACATACTGACACAACACCGGAGTTCCATAAAAACACATTAACAAAAACATTAAAGACTGATAATCTGTGTTCATGAGCAAAAGCTCTGCATGCAGACGGATGCGTGTGGAAAAGAGACACCTTTGCTACCTGTCCCAATGTGACTGGCTAAGGAGCCAAAATCACTTGTTTGAAGAAGAGTGGTACAGCAAATCAATAAATTAAAATACCCAAAAGATTTTATACAGCTTGCATATCTATAATGTGGTGACATAAGATGATAAATATCCAAAAATTGTTACATAATCAAATTCTATTGAATTTGGGAACAAGTCAAACCACAATCCCAATCTCAGAGCACTACACCAAAACAGTAAATCTGTGCAATTATAATCCTATTAGCCACTGATTTGGCACATTAGTTGTACATATTATTCAGAAAAAGGGCAGGGTGATATGGCCTAAAATCAATATCACGATATATTGAGGATTTCATCTTGATAACGACAAATGGGCGATAACTACCTGTATGCGCAGAAACAAAAGTTGTCCACTAGATGGGACTGTTATATGTATTATGTTGAGTCACATTTTTATGTGACTCCAGACGGTACAGCTTCTTAAAGGGACATGAAAGTTGCCAAACTACTCATATTTTTATTTTATTATTATCACATTTATTTGGAAAAAGCGATATCGAAAAGAGTCAGAAAATTTGACAACGATACATTTTCGGTTTATTGCCCAGCCCTATTCAGAAATTTAAAATCAATGAGACTGTTGGGCGATTTGAATAATTTTTACCACTGCCAATCATCAATCCATTAAATGCTGATTGGCGATATATTTGTGCAAGCAAGCAACTCTTTGAGCAACGTCACAATGCAATGATCTGTAACACAGAAGAATTCGAAACACAAAATTTTAATTTAATTTTTTTAATAAAAGCACAGCTGGAAGAAAGTTTTTGATTTTACTTTTTGTTTAATTTTGTATTTGTTGTTTGTTAGAATGAAATATAAACGGCTCATATTAAACACGGTTGAGTGTTAAAAATAAGCCTAGTCTGTTTCCCTATGGTGCTCACTGTTGTGGCATTTTATCCAAGAAATTTTGTTTCAACATACAGTAGGCTACTGGGTTCATTTCTTTTATGACTTTGAGTCACTTTCCTTTTTAAAATAATAAATAATCATTCGACAGTTAAAATTCCATTCATTTTTAATTACTATTTGGTCCAAACAAGTTGAACAGATTGCCCTAGTAACATATAAATGGTAAATGGTAAATGGCCTGTATTTGATAAAGCGCCTTCTAGAGTCCTGGAACCCCCCAAGGCGCTTTACAACACAATCAGTCATTCACCCATTCACACACACATTCACACACTGGTGGGGATGAGCTACAATGTAGCCACAGCTGCCCTGGGGCGCACTGACAGAGGCGAGGCTGCCGAGCACAGGCGCCACCGGTACCTCCGACCACCACCAGCAGGCAATGTGGGTGAAGTGTCTTGCCCAAGGACACAACGACAGCGACAGACTGAGCGGGTCTCGAACCTGCGAACTTCCGAATGCGAGGCGAGCACTTAACTCCTGTGCCACCGGGGGCGACGTATAACATATAAACTATGTAATTACAGTGATCCCTCGCCACTTCGCGGTTCGTTTATCGCGGATTCACGACTTCGCGGATTTTTTCTTTGGAGCCTTATTCAAGGGTAATTCGCCGATTCGTGGTATTTTTCACAGATTCGCGGTATTTTTCTATGCGAAATATCAAGAAAATCCTGTTTTTTTTTCATCAATTTCATCATAAAATGCACTTTTTGTAATAAACAATAAAAAAACAAGTAAAAATACAGTACTATGTAAAGGGAGGGTTTTAAAAGTCTGAATACTGAATACGTACCTGTTAAATAAATACTGTAAATATGGTGTCCCTACTTCGCGGATTTTCACCTATCGCGGCCAGGTCTGGAACGCATCTACCGCGATAAACGAGGGATCACCTGTACACAATTTCACTTAAATCGGGAACATTTCACCTGCTGCAGCCCAAACGCACATTCCTTCTGCACTGTGTAAACTTTTGCCTCAGATAGACTCATGGATGTTTAACTGCTGTCCTGGATGAATCCACGCTCTGCTGACACACTCGAAGCAGGTGCTGAATAACGAGCGCTACTTAAGCCAAAGTTTTACAATTAGGAAACATTTCTTCAAATGAATTACCCAAAAGTCTTCCAGACTCTCCCAAAGATAGAAGGGTTTCCACTTTCCACTGCCCTCTTGTGCACAATGTCAAGTAGAGGTGTGAATCTTCACTTGTCTCCCGATTCAATTCGATTACGCTTATTGGTGCAACAATTCAATTCGATTCGATATCCTGATGCATCACAATTATTTCATATTGATTTGTTTTCATCGATAAATAGAAGACGTCAGATAATTGTTTTTTATTTATTTTTATCAAAAACGTAATTGACACAACCTGCCATCCCTGAAAAGCTCTCCATTCACAACAGGTTAGGACAAAACATTTTAAACTTTTAAGAAGATTTAACAAAGTAAAACAATCTGTTTCGTCGTTCAACACCACGCCTCAGGCTGAGAAAAACATGCTTTGCAAAAACTCACAAAATCTAAAAAAGTACTGAAAACCTACAAGACACATAATGTAATAATAAAATCCATAATGGGTTCATATATGAGTGTTCAATGTCTCCGAGCAGCTTTTGAGTTAAATATTTATGCCACAGTTCAAGGGTATCAGAAATAACACCAAATGAAATGTTTGACTTAGTTTGTTATTTTATTTGAACCCAGTGGTTCATTTCTGAAATTTTGGAGAATGAATCAAGTTCTGTTTGATGCAGAAAATAATAAAACATAAAACTAATTCTAAACTTCCAATAATATTTAAGATGTGCGTTTTATTCTTTCTGATAATAACACCATCAGAAGGCTGTGGACTGGATTAGGATTAAATTACCCAGCTGATGGATCTATTTCACTAACCAGCTAACTACAAACCTTTCCACTAACCTGTCCTGTGTGACCCTCACCATGTGACCCTCATGTCCATGCTGTCTCTGAGGAGCAGATAGGAGACAAGTCTCCTGTAACCTAAAATGAACCAAAGCTTCCTCCCAGTTTCTCTTTAAGCTGAATTTAACATCGGTTTATCATCAGGAAACAAAAGAATAAAGTGGAACAAGAACTTCTTCTCCGTGTTCTACGCTGCAGCCGCCGTCACTGACCCCGCCCCCTCCCCAAGACCGGATATCCCGGCATCACAACACTCGGTCTGACTGAGCGCTTTGAGGAGAAATAATAACTAAATTATGAAAATAATAGCGTGTCTGGAGCATCGGTTTGGAGGAGCGTCCGCCGATCCTCTCTCCCTCTCAGTTGCTGTGCGAGCGCGCGGAGCGCGCCGCGTGACAACCCACTCAATTAACATAATTCACGGCCCAAATCCAACAGAACTGGTCGGTTCCGGTTTGGTCTCAGGTTACAACTCTAGCGCTCAGCCCTGCAGTACCACATTAAGGCGGAACCACTTGGTAGATGTGGAGGACGCTCACTCTGACAGATTTGGAATGCTGTGCTGGTGCCACCGTTTAAAAAACAAAACTACATTCCACTATAATCGATTATGGCGTACTCTTCTACGATGCAAAATCGTTTCTGTCTGCATCCCGATGCATCGATTATTTGATTATTTTCCTCAGCTCTAATGTCAAGTGTATCACAGACGCCCTACGAGCTCCTGTTCACCGAACCACTTGCGCATACTATCAGCAGTGAGTTGCGGAGAAAGTGTAAGAAATTGCTCAGATGCGCTGATGAAGATCTTTTCTTGTTTGTTACCTCCGCAATGTTCTCTTTGCGTAACATGTAAAATATCAAACATTAACAAAATTACTCACGGCCAAACAACTAAACAAATCGCCTCTTGTAAAAACAACCTTAACAGCTCAGGCCATCATCGAAGGTCCAATAATTAGTTCCATCACCCAACCCTTATAGCCAACCTCCCTGGACGTGGCTGCAGGAGGAAAATTGATGACAAATCAAAGAGACATTTAATCTGAATGGTAACAAAAGAGCCCAGAAAAACTTTTAAAGAGATCCAAGATGAACTTCAAGCTCAAGGAACATCAATGTCATGTCACACCATCAGTCGTTGTCTGAGCCAAGTTTGACTAAGGAGGACACCATTGTTGAAAATAAATCATAAAAACGCATAAAAACACCAGGCTGGCGCAGGGCAGGGTGGTTAGAGCTAGGGATGAGCCACAGATAAAGCATTTTTGACGAAACCGGCATGAAATGAGTAAAACTCGTAAATATCTGTAATCGTGCTGAAGAAAATCCTCATTGGGTAACTGACTGCCTTCACGCTCTGTGATTGGCCGGTCACATGGAGCGCCCACCCCTTCCTACTACGGATGCAACAATACCACTTTTTTCCAAACCGATACGATACCGACACTTGGATCTGAGTACTCGCCGATGCCGATTACCACTACCGATACTTTGACCAAACAAAAAAATGCAATGATTTCGAATACAGATTTTATTTTCTTCGCTGCTTTCAAAAGGAAAAGACTGTGAGGTGGATAAAAAGTAAAATATATGAATGGAGATCATCACAAAACTAAAATATTAGGTGAACAGAAATGACAAGTTACAGTGAAGCCATTTTCAAGCAATTGCATTGGTATCGGTTCCTGGTATCGGTTAACTTTTACGATACCGATACCAATATAAGTATCTTATCGTTGCCGATACCGATACCAGTATCGTATTTGTGCATTCCTACTCCCTACACACAAAACTCTGCTCCGGCCCACGCACACACACAGACAGTAACAGATCTCTCTGTGCTTGCTTCACTGTTGCTCACGTTTCTTCGGTACTCCCTAGGTTTTCTTCAGCTCGCCTCTTTTTCGGTTGAATATTTAAAGTTACTTATTTCGTAACGTACGTGGTGCATTTTTCAAGACAGAGCTGAAAACGGCTTGTGCTGCGTCGGTCACTGCCTCCGCTCCTGTCGGGTTGTTTAAAATGATTTTAACTCCCCCACCCCTCTGTCTCTCTCTCCCTCTCTCCATCTCTCTTTCTCACACACATACACACACACACACATCAACACTGTTTTGTTTAACTTTGTCTGGGAAAAATGCCAACAACGTTAGGAAAAAATCAGTTTAATCAAATTAAAATAAAATAAAAAGTTGTGTCTGGTTCTAGTATTTCATTTTTCCTAGTTCCTACTGCATGCATTCAGATGTATTAATTCATGCACTTAAATATTAATGTTCTGATTTTATTGAAATAATTGTTCTGTAATAGTTCCTTTACTATTGTGATAAAAAATATTTAATCTCAATTCTGAGGCTGCTCTGTAAATAGTTTTCAAATAAACAATACACATAGCAACTTCTGATCAATCCATATCAACTTCAGATTTAAAATAATGTATTGATGTAAACCACACCCACTAATTTCCAAATAATAAATAAGAGGTGCATTCATCTGTGTATCTCCTTTGATCCGCATTAGTGATGTTTTCAGCACCAGAACAATGAAGCTAAGAAACAGATTTCTGAGTTTGTTAGTAATTTTATTTATTAGGCGCATCTGACCTGTTCTATTTTCCTCTGAAATGAGATCAAATCAGTGCTCTATGGGTTGTCTCCTCTCTGCACTAGAAAATTTTACTTTATTATAATGTTCACTGTAATGCATCTTGATGTTCTTAACAAATAAATTAAATCAAAGATATTGGTCAATAATGCCAAATATGTAAATTTGTGTTTCAGTCAGTTTTACACCGACTTAAAAAAAACTTCATTAAGTCTACTAAGCAGGGGTGTAGAACGTGTTTAATAGGGCCAGCCCAGTAATGATCTTGGACCAACATACGGGGGCAGAAAGTCAAATAAAGGGGGGCAAAAGGAGATGTTTTTCCAGACGCCAAGAAAAATTAATGTATTCACCTTTAATACTAGTTATTAAAATGCAGCAGTTGCTGGATTAGTGCAGTTCTAAGCGGAGTGCATCAAATAAGACAATATTAACATAAAGGTGAAACATTGTGTCATCATTACTGTTTATTGTTTTATCAATACCTACCTTAGCTTTGGGTGTTGTTACCTTATGGATTGTTAACATTTTACACAAATTTTCTGGATATGTAATAGTTGCATTTGTCTCTCTGGGGATCCAGGTAGAAGTTGGCTAAAGATGGAGGTTGTACTCAAAATTTGTAATGAATTCTATGTTTCACATAGTTTAAATAACTGTAATTTGGAATATTGTAACTTTTTTCAAAACACTGCTATAATTGTAAATATTTGGAATGCATTTTCTGATTCAGTATGCATTTTTTTATATTTTGAAAATGTTTAGACAAACAGGATGCCTCAACCAGCACGGAGCCAGTTGAGGAAAGCAGCCAGAAGGATGTGCCACTTTAATTGTATATTTTTTTTCTTGTGTGTTCATTTAAATGAGTTTGTCATATGGTTTATGAAACAAAAAAATATAAGTGTTTTAAAATAAAAACTATGGTTCAGTCTGGTAGTTGTTCATTTCAACATGTTGGTAAGTCTGATTGTTTTTAAACAAAACATTTGATTGGTTACTGCAGGGAGGTTTAAACAATGGTTTGATAAACTAAAAAAGAAATATTGGCCTAATGTATTAGTGGGAATTGAAAATTTGCTTGTTGATCAATCCTGTACACAAAGTTTTAATAAGGAAAAGTACTGTTCCTCTTAGTAATAATAAAGTAGATTTTTAATGTGCAGTGCTAAGTTATTAGAGTTTTAGGTAATTTTATATTCAAACCTGTATAAATGTGCATGTCTCAATGGAAAATTAAATGTAAATACATAATTTTAGCAAGTAAATGGGGCAAAAAAAAAACACTATTTTCTTAATGACCCTTTGCACGTGACGTCACGCCACTCATGTGACCGCCCCCTTCGCCATGATGGACGGCAAAAATACCGTTTACACCCGTAGAAACTCCAGTGAAGCTAGTCAAAACAAGCCAGTTTGTAGCTTTTTATTGCTTTTATTTAGGTGATTTGACAATAAAATGGTTTTAGCTTGCTGCGTGGTTAGCTGCACTAAGAGACAAGGACATAAACTCAACTCGTTTTTTCTTTTTAATAACTTTGATGGAGACGGAGGATGGAGACGAACTGCAGCAATCAATCAAGCGGACTAGCAGCCTTCAGATTTGCAGCGAACATGTTTTTACTGGGTAAGATTAACGTTAATTTATTTCACGAGGAAGACAGGGACAGGGATTAATGTGATGTGTTTATACAAGTTATTGATAATCCTGATGGATGGGTATTTCATACCATACCATACCACCTTTATTTATGTAGCACTTTAAAAACACAGCCATACGGCTGACCAAAGTGCTGAACAGTCGCACAATAACAGATATAGAAAACATAAAACAGTACTATGAAACACAACCAACGATAAAAAAAGACAAGCCAATAAAAAAGTACCAATAAAAACCTTACAATTGTAACGTGAGGAAATATGGGTTTTCTGTGCCAAAGGTTTCATTTGACTCGGCTGGGTCAAAGCTGGGTCGCTGAGAACTTTCACCCACAGATTAAGACCTGAACGCCAGCGAGTCTGGGAGAAACCATAACATCTGCCACCTGCAGTGCCTGAAGATGTTGTTCTCATGGAAAAGCTAGTCATAACATAACAAAGTCTTAGACTTCCTTTTCTTTATTTTGAATGTTAAATAATCGTTTGATCACTTTGCTCATTATAAATGTGTTTTAATCAAATGAATGATTATTATGCTTTGGGTAATCATAATAACTAATGAATCAATGCTTAATTAAATAATGTTTGAAGATGTTATAATGACCTTCACACACACACTCTCTCACAGTAAACTCCAAAACACATTTGCTCTGACGCACAAGTTTTGCTTTGAGAAGAGAAAGGCTTTTGGTAAGTTTTCAGTTCATGATTCAGTTCGTGTTGACAACGAAAGAGAGAGAGGACGTGTGAACAACGCCAACGGGGAACGGGGCTGCGGCTCCTTTCTCCCCCCCTCACGCTGTTCCTGCCAAGCCAGACAGGATAGCTGAATTACAACCGCTAACGCAGACTCGTCCCGAGTCTTTTGATTTCTGAGTAATTAAACTTAAGAAAGCGCATCTGCAAACGCTTTATCATCAACGTGTACCGAGGGCAACTCTGGACCGGGTCGCAGCACACCTTCATCTTCTCTGCCAGCCAAGGTGTCACCTGGATGAAACATCCTCCTCCTTTGACGTCCCGGATCTAAGAGAGGGTCCGAATATGGTGAGGCAGTCCACGAGAGATAGCGTTTGATGCATCTTTCCCAACAAAACCTAAGTTTATTCAAACATCACTTTTCACTCAGACACCTGTTTCTTCCTGAAGCAAAATCAGATGCACACACGCATTCATCTCACCTCATTTTCAATTTTCACACATTCAACACAAGGTCTATTGGAGCAAGTTAAAAATATCAACTGTTAAAGATTGTTCAACAAAGTTGCCAATGTTGATTGTTGTTTCCTATGCTTGTCATTTCAAAATCATTAGTTTAATTCAGGGTTTCCCTTACATAGGCGTAGCCGTGGCGAGCCGCCACGGCTGAAATCCCACCGCCACGCCTACAAATCCCCAAGTGATGTTTTTTTTTTTTTTTGCGCCGTTTCCCGAAGAAGCAGCGGGAACTACTGTGTTGTTGCTTGTGATCACAGCCGGCAGGTAGCAAGGAGGAGGAGGCAGGGCAGGGTGGTTACAGCTATGAGCGTACGGATAAAGCATTTTTGACGAATACGAGCAAGAAACGAGTGTAAAACTCGAAAATATCTGTAATCGTGCTGAATGAAATCCTCATTGGGTAACTGACTGTCTTCACGCTCTGTGATTGGCCAGTCAGATAGAGCGCCCGCCCCTCCCTACACACAAAACTGCAGCCGGGAGCTCAGTCAGCTCGGCCCAGACATCAACGCACACACACAGACAGTAAGCCGGGCGGACACTGTGCGACTTTTTCACTTTTTTGAGCAGATTTTTCACTCGTGCGAGAATCCACAAGATCGGGGCGAGTTTTGCGCTGAGCGTCGTGTAGTGTACCGGGGGTTACGAGAGGCGATTAACACCACGTGACCAGCTACCGATCAGCAATCGTGAGCTCGCACGGACTTCTGGAGTGTTTAATATTTATCTCGTTCCTCATGAGGGTTGAAGCGGCGCAGCGAGCAGCTGTGACCCAAAAAGTATCAGAACCGCTCACGGCGCATTCGCAATCCTGCATCAACTCCGCTCACCCGCTATTTCCCCAATAACACACGTTCGTTTTTATTTCTACACGTTTTTTTACTCACAATGATTGTCAAGAAAGTGTGTTTGTCGTGATCATGTCAAATTAAACTGATCACAAAACACAGATTTACTTTATTTCGTTTCCTCATCCAACCCCCATAAATCCCCGTGTGTCCCCCTGCAGCACTCCTGAAGGACAACAGGCAAAACAAGACAAAAAAGTCTGACGTGTTGAGTAAAAACTGCTATTTTTAGCATATTTTAGGTCCGACGTGTTGCTACCAGACGTACAGTGAGCACATGGCTCGTGAGATCTACCCTGCGCTGAAGTCGTAGTTTGAGCTGAAGCTGTGTTACGAGTGAAAAAGTCGCACAGTGTCCGTCCAGCTTATTATAATGTTCACTGTAATGCATCTTGATGTTCTTAACAAATAAATTAAATCAAAAATATTGGTCAATAATGCCAAATATGTAAATTTGTGTTTCAGTCATTTTTATACTGGCTTAAAAATACTTCATTAAGTCTACTAAGCAGGGGTGTAGAACGTGTTTAACAGGACCAGCCCAGTAATGATCTTGGACCAAAATAAAGGGGGCAGAAAGTCAAATAAAGGGGGCAAAAGAAGATGTTTTTCCAGACGCCAAGAAAAATTAAATGCCAAATCCACCCTGCAAAGTGTGTCACTGAGAGTCTAAAACAGAAATTATTCTTGTGCAAATATTGGTGTACTCACCTTTAATACTAGTTATTACACTGCAGCAGTCGCTGGATTGGTGCAGTTCAAAGTGGAGTGCATCAAATAAAACAATATTAACATAAAGGTGAGACATGTCATAATCCCCCCCCCCCCCCCCCCCCGCCAACACCACCTCCACCACAGCTGGAAAAATTCCTAGGGGAAACACTGTAATTTGAAGAATTAAATCTTTTAACTTTCAAACTTGTCTCTTCATTGAACTGAAACACAGACCCACGGATATTATCGACAGTTTATCGATGAAAACAACCTTTGAGTCTTCTTAAAACTATAAAATTTGGTTATTAATTTATTAAAATTAATATCTCAAATTAATATGTAGAATGGTTCCTCTTTCATAAAAGAGCATAAACCATTACCCTACACAATGGATGATAAAATAAGAGTAGTAAAAACCAAACTAACAGCTAACTATTAAAAGCAAGGGTAGAATAGCGTCTTTAGTCTAGACTTAAAATCTTCCAAGGTGGATGCCAGTCGAACTGTGACTGGAAGTTCATTCCACAGTTTAGGACCCGCGACAGAGAAAGCTCTTTGTCCGCATGATTTGTAACACGCTTTCGGGACCTCGAGGAGCAACAGGCTGGAGGACCTGAGTGTGCGACCAGGAGTATAAATTGAAAGAAGATCAGATAAGTACACAGGGGCAAGACCATGGAGGAATTTGAAAACAAAAAGTAGCATTATATATTGGACCCTGAAAGTGATGGGCAACCAATGAAGGGATTTGAGAACTGGTGTTATTTCACCACGGAGGCTGCGCGCTGTCCACTGTAGTGTAACGCGAGACAATTATTAACAATATTAAAGCTCTGATGTATGATTACGTGTGTTAAAATTGCATTATTTATTTATATGAGCCTCCGCGTTCAGAGATCTTCTCATTCCGGTGAGAGAGCAGCAGCTGAACCCGGTAACACTGGTAGGGATCCGGACTTTTTAAAAATCAGCTTTGGTGTAAAGTGAAACGCTGCTCACAACATAAAGTTATAAATCCAGAGGGTGAATTTAGGCAAAGTCAGCAACATGTTTACATCGGTGAACAGCTGCAGAGAGAACGTAAGCTAACGTTGGTAAGCTAGTTAACATACCGCTCTCTATGAGTCCCCGCTAGATGCGCTACTTCTTCTGATAACTGAACTGGGCATGAACTAGTTGAAGGAATGCTGGAGGAGTTTTGTTTTTGTTTTGATCGCAAAAACAATTTCAGGCTATACTTTTCCCTTTGTTTAGTAATCGTCTCTGTCACTGTTTACATGTTTTTGCCATCCACCATGGTGGACCTACGTGATTAGGTGACATCGGTGCAAAAGGTCAATACCGCTTGTCAATACCGCTTGTTACGTTCCATGGATTTCACATATAATGTCCGTGAATTTAAAAGAAGCGTTTTGATACCAAGAAAGTGCAAATATTTGAACAGGGGGAAACGTAATTTTAGGTTTTGTGTCCAGGACTATAAATGCGCATCACGAAAGTGACGTAATCGAACCAGACTGGTAAAAACAGGAGGGAAAAGGGCTGCAAGGGTATAGCGAACTTATAATTGCTCATTCAGGTGGAAAAAAACACCATGAATCTGGCCATGTGGTAAGTAGCACCTACGCTATGGGAGAAGATATTATTTGGTGACGTGATATATGCTACGTGCTGATTTCCGATGTCTAGTCATGCTAATTACGATCCTTTACAAGCTGATAAATGTCCAAGTACTTGAATGGCGTGGTCAAAACACCCATCATTCGTTTTCATTTAAATATAAGTACAACATATGTGTGATCCAGGGTTTAAGGTATAGCAGATTAGAAAATAGCATTTTTAGCCCCGTTGACTTGCATTCATTTTGTGTTATTCCGGAACCCTATGTTTAGCGTGCCTAGGCATGCCAATAGCTGGATTTTCTACCCCCTTGACGGACCTTAAGCATGGATAGGCTGGCATTAGCATCGGGAGGCTAGCCATTAGCATGTCTCGGAGAGTCACTAGTCAGCTAGTGGCCAGCCTAGGCACGCTAATGGCTAGCCTCTCCGATACTAACACCAGCCTATCCATGCTAATGGTCCATCAAGGGGGTAGGAAATCCTGCTAGTGGCCAGCCTAGGCACGCTAATGGCTAGCCTCTCCAATGCTAACACCAGCCCGTCCAGGCTACCGCTAGCCTATCCATGCTAATAGACAGCAGAGGGAGTGTGTGAACCAGTCAATGACCAGCTGAAGGCTGCTAGTCCCTAGCGTATCTAGTAGTAATGCCGGTAAAGGTGCGCTTTCTCAGTAAGCAGCGCCAGCTTATCATTAATCAGGTTGGTAGTTTGCTTCAGAATTTATATAGCCTCCTGCTGCTGGGCAGTAGTCTTAATTTTGGCCCCCATACCGCCCCATAGGTTCAGGGTCCTGTGCCCATAGACATAGATCCCGCATGACCGCTACTGGTTTTGGGCGACGACGTCTTGGATTGTTTGTTGCATCTGTAATCAGGTTTAGATATCAAGTAGATGATTATAGCTGAATGTATAATGCTCCACCTGTGTGACTAAAAGTGTGAGGCTTGTTTTTAGTTCTGATAGCTTTACAGCTGGACAGATATGATTAAATAGATATCATGAGGCTGAAGGTAGTCTCTGGGCATCCCGGGAGGTCGCAGCCAGGCTCTCTTCAGTAGTTCTGGATGTAGTTCAGCACTTTTCTTGTTGAAATGAAATACCATATTATGTTTATTATATATTGGTGTTTATAGTACACACTTGTGGTTCTCAGCTGACATCAGTGGCCCCCGATGCTGTGAAAAGTCTGGGACACCCAGATATGATCCTTACTATGGTGATTAAAAGAAATGAACTATTGAGAATCACATTAAGACAAGATATGTGGGGAAAATTATCGCACTCTGCCTTGTGACTGATAAAAGGTTATGTACATTTATGGACCCTCATGGCTTTATGATATATTTACTCCTTGAAGGAAAACTAGGAAGCTAAATAAACGCCATCTCTAACTCTGTCTGATACAGGCCAGTTGTAATCCTAATAAATCAGCTGCATGAAGCCTTCTGTTTTAAAGACACTTCACACTTCTTCCCCACATATTTTGTGGGGAAAGCTTCAAACCAAAGTCAACAAATTAACTCATTCACTGCCATTGATGACTAAAGTAGTCATTTTAGATCCAACCGTTCACTGCCAATAACGACTAAAGTCGACATTTGCATTTTTTTACAGTTTGAGCATCGGAACGAGCCCCCGCGCTGAGAAAACAAACATCTCAGCCCTGAAGCCGATCTTCTTCCGCATACGTCACAGATCACATCATCAGGAAGCAACACATCCATGTGTTTGGAGATCGTTTTGGGCCGTTCCTGTAAAAAAAAGTGAGGCACGAACCGGAAAAGCGTCTGCCGATCAGAATTCGACAACGGATTATGAAAGAACGGATAACGCTCGAAACACGCGGCTTCTTCCTGATGTAAGAGGTGAGTCTCCTCGTTGTTTTGGTTGTTTTGGCATCGACATCATGCTAGCGCGCAATGTTCTGTGACTCTTACAAAAACAGTAAAAACGTGAGAAACGCTGGCAGCGAAGGCCATTAGTGATCAGGAAACGGCTGGCAGTGAATGGGTTAATAGATTAGAGTCTATACAATATTGTACAAAAGGTGTCAATGCTACTTCTTAACTAATTTTGTGTTATTCCTACTCTCCTCTTATCTTTTTCCTTAATAAGACAGTTTGTTCAGAATGCAGCAGCGAGATTGTTGGTTGGCAAAAGAAAGTACGATCAGGTGACACCTGTTGTGGCAGCTCTTCACTGGTTGCCTTTAGTTTTTTGACTTTTTGTTTAAAACTCCTTTTAATAGATTTTAAGCCTCAGAATGGTCTGGCTCCAGAATATTTAGTAGAGTTGTTGTCGTCGTCTTCCTCCGCTTATCCGGGTCCGGGTCGCGGGGGCAGCATCCCAACTAGGGAGCTCCAGACCATCCTGTCCCCAGCCACCTCCACCAGTTCCTCCGGCAGAACAGCTCCCACAGATATAGCAGCATATAATTTGGAAGCCACAACAATCCATTCAACAGTTTCTATAGGAAAGGATGTACGCTTACCGTACACTCCTTTGGGTGAAGAGAAGCTAAATTCTTTGCATTCTCGATTTTATGATCTCCAGCTTCTCATTATAGATGAAATATCAATAATAGATCACAACCTATTATCTTATGTTCACGGTAGATTGCGGCAGATTAAACAAACGGGGAATTTTTCACCTTATGGGAACATCAGTGTTGTGGCTGTTGGAGATCTTTTCCAGCTACCTCCTGTTAAAGGGAAACCACTCTATTCTGATGGTATAGGTCGCAGCATATGGTCTGATCTATTTAAGGTTGTTGAATTAACAGAGATAGTTAGACAAAAAGATGCAGTGTTTTCCCAGCTGTTAAATAGGATTAGGACTCATTCCAAAGGTCAACCACTGTTGCCTGAAGATTTACAGATTCTAAAAGCTTGTGAAACTGGTGAGCTCAGCCTTGCACATATTTGCGACGAATAAACAAGTAAATGAGCACAATATTATTCAGTTATGTCAGACTTGTCCTGATTATATATCGTTTAAAGCCAAAGATTACGTTAATGATAAAAAACTGAAGTTGTTGGAAGGTAATCATGCCAGAGCCTCTAACACAAATTTGGCTGAAGAGTTGTTGTTGGGTAAGGGTGCGCATGTGATGTAGTGCAAAAATGTGGATGTTGCCGATGGTTTGGTAAACGGGGTCTGTGGTATTGTGACGGAGATTATAATGCAGGAAAATGACACCTTTCCTAAAAAGGTTTATGTTCAATTTGATGACCATCGTGTAGGCTTGCAGAGGAGGAAAACCTCCCAGTCTCTCATCAAATTTAGCTGGTTCCACACCTATTGAACCAGAAGAGGAAAGAGCCACTGTTAAAGGTGGATTACAACGACAATTTCCTCTCAAACTGGCATGGGCATGTACTGTCCACAAAGTACAGGGCTTGACTGCTAACACAGCTGTGGTCAGCCTCAGTAAAATATTTGCATCAAGTGTATGTTGCCCGCAGCCGTGTGACAACTCTTTCTGGACTCACGATTCAGAAGTTTGATGCAAAAATAATCTACTGTAAAGATGACATCACGGTTGCTGTCAGTAGTATGGCACCCCTTATGAGTGGACATACACAGTGGGACAGATTTAACACATCTGTCATTACTGCCTTTTTAATGGATGTCCAAAGTTTGAATAGACATGTTAAAGACTTAGCTTTCTGCACACAGCATTTGCAACCTAATTGTATTGCTGTTACGGAAACATGGCTGACTACAGCCTGTTCAAATGCGGTAAAGATTGATGGGTACAGTTTTTACAACTGTCCGCAACATTTATCGTATACTAGTAATCAAGCGGCATTGGCGGCGTTGCAAGACCCACAACGTGGTGGTGTTGGCATCTGTACTGCACACAGAGTGGCCTTTGAACTTTTAAAGCTTCAAGACATGAACTTGGAGTGTTTAAATTACAAATTTGTTAGTTTAAACCTAATAATGGTTGTAATTTATTGCCCCCCTTTGTATCCTCTGTCGGTATTCCAAGCAAATTTTGTAAAGTTCTGGGGGGTCCCTTACAGCCACGGCTGAAATACCACTGCCACGCCTACAAGATCCCAAGTTTTGTTTTGTTTTTTGCGCCGTTTCCCGAAGAAGCAGCGGGAACTACTATGTTGTCGCTTGTGATCACAGCCGGCAGGCAGCAAGGAGGAGCAGGCAGGGCAAGGTGAAGTTACAGCATAAGTTACTGAGTTTAAAGTTAGAAAGGTAGCAGTGGATATAATGCTTTTTGGAGAATGTTACTGTGGCCGTGCGTTTGTTTCAATAGCATCAATGAGTGTTGACGATCTTGACAGGGTTTCCTCCAGTGCTTATTAGGCCAGGTTTTCCTCCCCCCACCAGGCTAAGCATCACTTATTCATGTAAAATGTGTTTATTTTTTCATGTCTGACTTTAACCGCATCTATATATATATATGAAATAGAGGCAGTTGTTATGCCAACATATTTTAGTGACCATCAGGGAATTTTTTGTGGATTTAAACAATTGTGGTTTAGTTTCTGATGATCGGGTCATCATGTATGTCGTAAAATGGTTGTAGCCCTTTGTAGTGATAATAGTGATGTGTCATTTGAAATGGCTGTAGTGATTTTTATAGGTAATATGGGCATCATGTGTGGTGTAAAATGGCTGTAGTTATTTTTAAATAATCAATATTATGTGCTTTTTACAGTGTATATATAGTTGCTGTATATTGTATTCATATGCCTTATACATACATGCACCATATTTCTGAAATGTACAAAAAAAATGTTTAAGGTTTCGTTACCTGCTATAAGACAGCATTGAATAACATACCAGCTTAGACAATAGAACGTAATGTACATAAATATATTTGAATACAATTTGAATAGAAATTGGACAATCAGTCAGTAAATCTTTTTCACAACTAATGAAGTGTAGTGGTCAAAGCTTCAGCGGCTTACTGTGATGCTGTTCTTAATGCAGGGTTTGCTTTACCTGGTCATATTGTACAAAAAAAGCAAAGGCAATAATAGTACAGGTACTCCCACTTGATGGGACGGGGTTCGACTCCCTGTGTTGCCCTGCTGATAGTGCAGACTACTTTATCAAGTATGATTTTACAAGAAGACAAACCTTATACTATTTAAATATGTCTTTACACATAAAATTCCAAATAGCCTGTCAGTCATATATAATTTAGGTAAAACCTGAAGAAGAAGAAAATATCATGTCTATAACGCCCCTCAAGATAAAAATCACGAGGCGCTTCACAAAAACAAAAAATATAAAAAAGAATTTAGAAAATGGTTAAAAATTATATTTAAAATGAGCAAAAAATAGACAACTGAGATTAAAAAAAAGTTAAGAAAGAGAGAGAGTGAATAGGAAAGAGGGAAATCAGTGGATCCTGAGGAAGGTGGAATAGGTGGGGAGAGCAGAATAAAGAGAGAGGGGTTGAAGAAGGCAATACAAAAGCCAGCTTGAACAAGTGAGTTTTCAGCTGTTTTATAAAGGAGTCCACTGAGTCCACTGATCTCAAGCTCAGGGGGAGAGAGTTCCAGAGTCTGGGGGCCACAGCAGCAAATGATCTGTCACCTTTGGTCTTTAGCCTGGTGCTGCACAACCAGTAGGCTTTGATCACTGGACCTCAGGGACCTGCTGGGGGTGTAGTGGCTAAGAATATCACCAATGTAAGATGGTGGTTGTCCATGAAATGGCCCTATTGACCAGAACCAGGATCTTGAAATGAACCCTGAAGTTGACTGGCAGCCAGTGAAGCTGGAGGAGAAGCGGGGTGATGTGGGTGTGTTTGGAGGACTTGGTCAGAAGCCGAGCACAGGCATTCTGAACCACCTGTAGACGGTTCAGGGAGGTTCTGCTCAGACACGTGAAAAGAGAGTTACAGTAGTCTAAGCGTGAGGAGATGAAGGTGTAGAGAACAGTCTTAAGTTCAGAACGGGACAGAATGGGACTCAGCTTAGCAATGTTCCTGAGATGGAAGAAGGAAGAGCGAACAAGAGAACTGACATGAGAATCCAGGGTGAGAGCTGGGTCAAAGGTCATGCCAAGATTCCTGACAGGTTTGGTGTGAGAAGCAAGTAGACCAAGAGAGTCTCTGACTTTGGGAACCAGCTTGTCTGGGGCACAGATGAGGATTTCAGTCTTATCTTCATTCAGCTGTAGAAAGCTCCCAGCCATCCTGGTTTTGATAGAGTCTAAGCAGGTGTGCAACAGCTGCAGCTTAGACATCTCATGGGGCTTAAAGGAGATGTACAGTTGGATGTCATCTGCATAAAGATGGTAGGAGATTCCTTTGAAGAAGCTCAGGATGTGCTGAAGAGGAAGCAGATAGAGGAGGAAGAGCAGAGGTCCCAGCACAGAACCTTGTGGGACACCATGGGTAAAGGAGGTGGTGGAGGACCTAAACTTGGAGACGGCCACAGAAAAGGAACGCTCAGAAAGATAAGAGGAGAACCACTCCAGAGCAGTTCCTGATAGGCCTATCCAGTCTCTCAATCTCTCCAGTAGCAGGTGATGGTCAACAGTGTCAAAGGCTGCAGTCAGGTCCAGCAGGACCAGAACAGAACAGTCCACTGCATCACTGTGAGTCAGAAGGTCATTAGAGACCCTAAGAAGAGCTGTTTCAGTAGAATGAGCTCTACGAAAACCTGACTGTAAGCAATCATAGATTTTATGTTCATCAAGAGCAGCTGTGAGTTGTTTAGCCACAACCTTTTCCAAGATCTTGGAGATGAACGGAAGTTTAGAGATGGGTCTGAAGCTGCTATGGAGAGAGGGGTCAAGACTCGTTTTTTTAAGAAGCGGGTGGATTACAGCGTTCTTAAGTAAGAAGGGACCTGACCAGAAACCAGAGAAGCATTAATTATAGAGAGCACGCTGGGACCGATGGACTGAAAAGCACTTTTAAACAAAGATGAGGGTAAGATGTCGAGGGGGCATGCACAGGTCTTCATAGAGTTAACTAGTTTGGTTAACTCAGGCAAAGAAACAGGAGCAAAGCTATCTAGGATGAAGGGCCTGGTTGGAGTCGGGAGAGGCGGCGATAAGGCTGAAGGAGAGATGCTAGATCTAACCTTATTGACTTTGTCCACAAAGAAAGACAGAAAGTTCTCACAGTCTGCAACAGAGTGGACGGAGGCTGTAGGAGAGGCAGAAGAGACGATGCTGCTGATGGTGTTAAACAGCACTTTGGGGTTCCCTTTGCTCTGGGACACCAGGTTGGCAATATAGGAAACCCTGGCATCTCTGACTGCAGAGTTTAAGGATGTCAGAAGATCCTTTAGGTGCAGCAGATGGACGTGGAGATGGGTTTTCTTCCACAAGCGCTTAATTTTTCTGCATTGGCGCTTTAGGCTGCGAAGGCTGTCATTAAACCAGTAGGGCTGGGGGTAAAAGATTATTTTTAAAACGATTATTCTGACGATTATTTTATCGAATAGTCGACTATTCTAATGACTATTTAGACGATTAATCTAGTGATTATTTTTTATTGCACAATTAATTAAAACAAGAAAATCTAAAATGAATTCCTCCAAAAAATTGATACTGTAGGAGAATAAACACTACAGGCCTTCCTTTTTGTATAACACTGCTTTTATTGTGTTGCGGTTGGTTATGTTCTGGTGACATGTAGAACTAGGGAGAGCAGGCTGCTGCCTGGGAGGTGGTTGGAGATAGAGTGTCTCCATGCTGCTTTGTTTTGGTCACTTATGTGCGTGAGGCAAGTGATGATATTAGGGCTGCAAACAACGAATCGATAAATTGATGAAAATCGATTACTAAAAGCGTTGGCAACGAATTGCGTCATCGATTCGTTGTGTCGCACAACTCTTGTGCCTGAAGCTCGCTACTGCGGAGCTCATCACCTGTGCTGTGGTGATGTCACCTCACGCAGCATCGAAAACGCGCTCTGCGCTTTGCGGTCAGGAGATCCCTTTGATCTGCTCAAAAGTAACTGATGAGGTGAAAAGGTAAGAATCCAGGCAACAGATTTTCTGGAGAATTATGAGGATATGCAGGAAGATGAGAGACAGACAGGACAGGAAAATAGTTAAATAAAAACAAGAAAACAAAACAAAGTGTTGAAAAGTAAAATGTAGGTAGATTTATCTCCACTACACGTTTTTACCTGTATAAAACAATAAGTTATACACATGTCATATTAATACATCTGATACAATTCAGATCACCTTCAAAACTCAGTCACACACCCAGGGCCGTTTCAAGACATTTTGGGGGCCAAGGCAAAATGCCCCCCCCCCCCCCCCAATAACTGGGCTCCCCAGAAGCCTCTGTGTAATTCATACCCTCTCCAGGAGTGTTAGTTATACGGTGTTTATAAAAGCCCCTCAGACATTACTGACATGTTCTAATATTATCAGATGAAAAACTAAATTTTCAGACATGCTGTCTCGTCTGCTGCTTTTCTAAACTTGCAAAAAGTAACAAAACCATTTGAAAGCCACTATTTGTGGATTCTCTGAAAGTTTCCATGAAGTGTGTGACAACTTATTTTCTCATTGATCTTATCGTCTAATCTCACAGCTGAAACAAGCATCCTTAATGATCTGTGCACAGGAAGCTTACCGATGCTGTAGTAAAACAAAAGGTATAATAAGTTATTATTAATAAAACCTTGTTGCAGCACTAAAGCATAAAAATGAGATTTTGCATTAAATATGCAAAATATTTACATATGAATTGTTTTAGAGCCCTTTTATTGGCAGAATCTGATATTAATTTAGTTCTTACAAAAAATGGGTCCCAACATGGTTTGTGTGGCGTTGCCATAGTGTGACGTCATAGGCACAGATCCCCTGTCCTCTTGTTTGGAAATGGAAATATGATCACCCTGTATTAAACAAACTGTCCACCCGGGCTTTTGCGCTGCACAGAGACGCTTCACTGCCTATGACTTTGAACGTCAGTTGAGAGTCAGTCTCATGCAGACTGACCAATGAAGAGAGGGCCTCAAGTTAAGACCCTCTCCTCATTGGTCAGTCCACACGAGGTGGGTCAAAGGTTACTCTGGGCGGGTTACGTGTTGTCAGGCATTCAAGTATTGAGTATATTTACTGCATATTACAGTAAAATATTCTGTATGTGACCACATTATGGTGATCCTCGGGTCGTGATGATGGAGCCCTTGAATATTGTTGCCCAGGGTACAACAAAGTATTAATCTTTCCTGGTTCCGCTGTCACATTCCCGCAGAAACTGGTTGATCACACCGGGGCCAGACTACTAGCATGTGGTTTTACAACCACAATGTCCTTGGAAGCAAAAACTCTTTTAAAAGGGAGGGAGGAGTCCTAACTGTTGCTGCAGGCGTGTTGTGTGAGAGTGCAGTTATATACTGGTTAATATATTTTTGGGTTCAGTTGCTTTCATGTGGCCTAATGTGAGTCTATTTGGGATCATTGGAATGATCAGCAGCATTTCTTGATGTGACTTTATGGCAGTTGCCCAGGGCATCATCGCAAGGAGGATGGCATTCATTTACTTTTGTTTTATTTGGTATTTTTTCAGTCATTTTTGGAAATAGTGATCAATTTTGATTAATTCACAGCCTATGTTTAATTACATTTAAAATAAATGTCAACAGATGAGATCAAACAAAACAGATGAGAATTGCCCTTAAGCTGTTTAACTTGGACCAAGCATTTTAGGTCACAGGTAGATGTAGCTTAGGGTCTCTGTCTATACACCTTATAAGACAATTTAGGTGATGGCATGTTGTTTTTCTGCTATTGAACTGTTTTCTAATAATGTTGTGTTAAATAAAGTGAAGGAAGGAGAGAAATAACGTTTCCCTAGCAGTTTTTAAAAATTTCCCCATGTAATCCGATTAATCGATTAATCGTGTCGAGACCCCATCCGATTCATCGATATAGGGCTGCAGCTATCGAATATTTTTGTAATCGAGTACTCTATCGAATCTTTTTTTCGATTAATCGAGTACTCTAATAAATTACCCTTTTGTGTTTGTAAACCTTTATATCATATATTGATGAGCCAAGATGGCGCCGAGTATGGCTGCCTCGTCGCGAGCTCCACCAAGTTCCAACATTACACGCTCCATACTGTACATTAATGCCACTGTTTTGCACATACCAACCTCTGTACATTTTATATCTCTTATCTTATTGTTTACTTTATTCATTTGTATACTTAGATTAGCCATTTTTATATTTTACTTGTTTTTACATTACTGTATTTTTGCACAACTCTGTTGCTGTGAAGCTCGCACACAAGAATTTCACTCGCATGTACTGTACCAGTGTACCTGCACATGTGACGTGACAATAAAAGTGATTTGATTTGATATCAAATAGCATGTTATAATTATGAAAGACCTCTTAAAATGAGCAAGCAATTGCCAGTTATTCTTCAAGTTTTATTCAAAATTAGTTTGCATAACTTCAGCACTTCAACTTTACTTCACAGTAAACAAATGCCTGTGCAAAAAATAAGTAAACCTGAGCCGATTCTCTCCTCGTGTGAGAATCTGCTAGCCTGCAAGCCAGACAAAAACTAGGAGGATAACGCTGCGAGCGGCTGCGGTCCAAACAGAACCAGAACCGCTCACGGCGCAAACAGCTCGCCGGCTGTTTCCCTATTAACACACGTCCGTTTTAATTTCTACACTTTTTTTCTCACACTAACAAGGATTGCCAAAAGCATGTTTGCTGTGGTTTTGTCAAATTATACTGATCACAAATCATTTATTTACTTTCTTTCGTTTTCCTCCGCCACTCATAAATACCCGTGTCCTCCTGCAGAAACCCCGAGGGACAACAGACATCAATAACACAATAAAAAGTCCAACGTGTTGTGTAAAAACTGCTATTTTTAGCACATTTTAAGTCCGACGTGTTGCTACCAGACGTACGGTGTGAGCTGAAACTTAGTGCTACAAATGAAAAAGTCGCACAGCGTCTGCAGAATATATAGAAATAGTGGGTTAGATGCATTATCTTGTAGAGGCTCCGAGTCCGCTTGCAGACGTGACATTTACATGTGCCGTTGTGTCCCGCATCCCAGCCTCCCCGGCCCGAAGGCCGAGCAGGTCGAGGGCGTACGGGGCACGGCGGAAGCCCGGCGGCACCCTGCCGCCCTTGGAGCCTCGGGAGGGCGGGTGGTGATAGGTGGAGGGGCGGAGCGCAGCGACGGGTACCAGGTCCTCACCGGCGACGGTGCGCGTCCGGGAGAGGGACCGGGAGGTGTCACGGCCTCCCCCTCTCTCCCGAGGCGACTCTGCGCGTCGGTGAGGACCTGGTACCTGTCGCTGCGCTCCGCCCCTCCACCTATCACCACCCGCCCTCCCGAGGCTCCAAGGGCGGCAGGGTGCCGCCGGGCTTCCGCCGTGCCCCGTACGCCCTCGACCTGCTCGGCCTTCGGGCCGGGGAGGCTGGGATGCGGGACACAACGGCGCGGTCGTCCCGACTCCCCTGCCATCTGTCCGAAAGCGCCGGAGGCACGCCGAGCCGACCCAACTCCGTGCGCCCGTAGCTCGCCGAACCCCCGTTACCCTGTGCGCCCCGTCGGTCCGAAACTGCACCGCACCTATATAGCGACCCCCACCCTAGACAGGGGGGGTCGTGGTGACGGGGCTGCGGACGGCCGGCTGGACCGGGGTAACGGGGGGGAAGGGAGGTGCGGGACGCGGAGAGGCCCGGCGCGTGCTCCGAGCCAAACTCCGTACGCCCGTAGCTCGCTGCCCCCCGCTACCCTGTGTGCCCCGTCGGTCCGAAGCTGCCCAGCACCTATATAGCGACCCCCACCCTAGACAGGGGGGGGTCGTGGTGACCGGGCTGCGGACGGCCGGCGGGACCGGGGTTACGGGGGACGGAGGTGCGGGACGCGGAAGAGGCCCGGTGCGCTCCTCCGACGCCCTAGGACCCTCGAACCTCGTAGTCCGGGCCCGGCTTTGACATTTACATGTGCTGCAGCACGGAGGATGTGGTGTTGTGGTGGGCTAAATCCATTTTACAATATTTATACTGGACTACGTTTTCCACCTTACGATGTGAAAAATGGTTCCACAACTTTGACATTTTCTGTCTTTTTCGCCCTCCACCGGGGTTCAAGTTGTCCGCCATGGCTTAAGAGAAAGTTAAGTTATATTCGCTACTCGCGTGTGCATTCAGTCCAGTGGGCATGTGCGTCACTTATTTCGGTCCGGGTGAAACATGACCCCGGGCGATTGCAAAGCCATGAATTAATTAAATATGAATTAAACGAATCCTCGAGGCAGAGAATTTGACTCGAGGATTTTTTGTACTCGAATTATTCGAGGTACTCGAGGAATCGTTTCAGCTCTACATCGATTATCCAAATAATCGTTTGTTGCAGCCCTAGATGATATGACTCTTCCTGGGGAGTTTGGCTCGTGTGCAAAAGGAAGGGACAATAACGTGGGATTTAAAAGTTAAAATGATGATCAGGTTTATTTACAACAACAAAAAATCATAAATCTTCCCATCCACAGGTTGGGAATAATAAAACTAATTCTGCCTATGGGGAATTAAAACAAAAGTACTAATAACTGGGGATGTCCCACTGGGCAAAGATTACTGGGTTCTGGACAAAAATAAGGATCTCCAAAGGTCCAAACTTTAAACTGGGGGGTTAAACCAAACTCAAGGTGATATTTTAAACTAAATCGAAAACCCACAACACTAAATGTAATAAAAGGGAGATCTACGCCACAAAAAAGATGAACTCTAAACCAAAACGTAACAGCTTATCCAAACGCAAGAAGCTGTTAGCGAAAATGCTAACAGTAGCTTTACCAACGTTAAGTTCAAGTTACCAAGTTTAAATAAACCAAAAATACCCAGCAAACAGACCAGGATGGAGGAGAGACTGATACCACCAAAACACTCTCCTAATGTCTGAAAGAAGCTCCTTTATGAAGGGAGAAACGCTCCCAGTGATTTTCTACATCTGCGGTAGAGACGAAGCAGCGCATCTGACCCCGGAAGTTGTTGTCCGTTGCCGGGAGACGAAGGCGGGCAAAACAGGAAAGGAATCTAGTAGCGGAAGGACATTGTTCCGGGTCTTCAGTATTTGGCGGAGAAGAGGGTGAACTAGAGGAAAAACAGGCAGATTCCACCTCTATTTACAAACTCCTGGGGATGCAACAAGTGGGCGTGGTGCGTCGACTACCGGATCTGACGTCGACAATTTTTTTTTAATCGAGCCGTCGACGTCATTGACGCTTTGCTACAGCCCTATTATTTATATTTTAATATTTAATATTAAGTGAACGTGTAAAACCCACAGGTGATGGAAAATAAGATTAAATAAAAATTTATATTTTCTCCCACAGCTCAGCTGTTAGAAATAAGCAGATGTCTACTTAAGCTGGACAACAACAAAATAAAAGTGTTCACAGATAGCTAATCGTTTTCTGCTGTGAACATTACTGATCTGGATGTGGTTTGGTCTGTGGTATAAAACTCTGCCCTGGGCCTAAAGCCCTGCAGATAGATTTAGGTTCTATAAACATCAACAACAAATGAATAACAGCAGCTTGATTCCACTTTGTTCCTTAAACTGAGTCATGTAGTTTTGCAAGTTCTGCACGCTCACACTTTCAACAGCGAGCTCTGCAAGCTGATTGGTTCTTTAGCAACTAGTGACATCAGTACAGTTATGGTACTGAGCAGCATGGATGCTTTAGAGGATTTCGCTGTAGTCGGTGCTCAAAATGGATTAAAGACAGGCCAGGATATATAATCAATCAAATGTAATATTAAAATGCAGTGAATATGTATACATTTTATCATACATTCTCACCAGCCTGTAACTCTACTTTTTTTCTCAAAATGCACCAGACTGATGCTTTTAAATATAAAATGTCCAATATTTTATTTATATACAGTATATGTATTAGGGCCGGGAAAATTAGCGCATTAATTATTAGCGTTAATTTTGTTATTTTAACGTGTTAAACAAATCACGCAATTTATTTGACAATCTCTCCAACCCGGAGCCACCATTCTCCAAAATTTCTCCATATTTCCCCCTGGACAATATTGCTAAACCATCATTTACTGAGCCCGAAAAATGATCAAGTTTCTACCCATGTTATGGACTCTCAGCATCGAGGATTCTTTTGAGCAGAGAAGATGAACAGAGGCAGAGCGCTCATGCGCTCCACCGGCATTTGCGTCTTACGCACGGCCACAGTAACATTCTCCAAGCAGCACCACCAAAAAATATTTAACACACGATGGTTCATAACTGCTTTGGTACGTTCTGTCTTTTGTTCATGGCTGACGCGCATCGCTGCTGCACTCATCACCCGTGCTCCACAGCCACAGCCAGGCAGCGTTTTTTTCTGGAGAACTAGATCCTGCATCTTTCTGTGGCAGATGCAGGATTAGAGACAGACAGGACAGGATAATATTAAGAAAACAAAACAAAGAGCTTTGAAAAGAAAATGTAGGTAGATTTATCCCACTACATGTTTTACCATTATAAAATAAACATTATTTATAAGCGCATAATAAATTCCATACAATTCAGATCACCTTCAAAACTCTGTCCCACCCAGGGCCGCATCAAAGCATTTGGGGGCCATGCCAGCGAGGTGTCCCTTATTTATTTTTTGGGGAGTTGGCAATCCTAGTTCAACTGATGCTGTGGAAAATGACATTTGAATAACATAAGCTAACTGTGCTAGATTTATTTCTTGCTCATTGCTTACACAATAGACTTTTTCAAACAATGTTTTTGAACAGAAACTGGATTTGATTTAAGGTTTTCTCTGTTAAAGACAGTATTCAGTGATTTTACACACTTCAACAAGTTATGCACTTTCTAAATAAAACAAACCTATTTTTTTTTCATGTTTATTGCTTGCTGTTTCTGGAAAAAAATTATAATTAATTGTGATACATATTTTTTCAGATTTGTGATTAATTAGTTAATATATTTTAATCAATTCCCGACCTTAATTATATATATACACATACATACATACACACACACACATATATACATGGAGCGCGGCAGCGAAAAGTTCCCGCACCCTGCCCCTCACGGCCGAAGTACGGCACCAAAACGGTGACACCTACATCCCCCACACCACAGCTGAAAAAATTTCTAGGGGAAAAACTGCTCACATAAGATTTTACTCCAAATCTGGAGTTTTTTTGCAGTCTTTGGAATAGCTGATGAATGCACACAACCTCCCAGCCTTCCTAGAACTGTTCGTAAAAGAAACTACTTCTACTTCTAGCTGCATTATGTTCAAAAGACTGCTTCACGCACAGCGCCAACAGCTGTCTGACTGGGAACTGTCACTGCAGTAATGGTGCATTTTTTCATGATGGCGCCTGTGATTTTTGGCCTGCCGTTTACTCTTCTTGCTTATTTCGTTGTTTTTTCTGTTCCCAAGCTGTCTGCTGGTGGTTTCTAGTTCGAGTATTACCTATGATCGACTCACCCTTCTGGATCTTCGTCAGGCATTGAGTTCCGTAGATCTCCAAGGCAGTAGGTTTGGGAAAACTTTCATCCCTCTGTTTGCTGCGGTCCTGGCATTCCTCCTCCACCCAGGGTCTCCAGCGTGGCTACAAAGGAGACGTCGCAGACGGGGCAAGCCAGGGGGGCACCGAGCAAGGCTCAGGGCCACTTCTGCATTCCGGCCTTGGAGATCGGACCAGCTGCAGCTTTTGGATCATCCATGGAGTCCCTCATCCTTCTCTTCCAGGGACATCGGCGAGTGGATTCCAGTCTGTGCGGGCCGACGCGGCGGGCGTGTCCAGAGGCGGTGGCCTTGTTAACTCTGCTAACCTGAGCTACCCAATGCTGGACGATGCTGCCCCGTCCTTCCAATCAATCTGTTCGGAGCCCGCACCACTCCTTAGGGTTGCTCTCCAGAACGTACGCTCAATTGGAAATAAAACAGCCATTTTAAAAGATAATTTCGTCGATCACAAGCTAAACCTGTTCTGCATGACGGAGTCCTGGGTCGTGCCTGGTGAGTCGGCTGCTCTCTCAGAACTTTGTCCTTCAGACTGTTCAGTGCTCAGCGTGCCTAGACTTTCCGGTCGTGGTGGGGGTCTACTAACTTTGTTTGATTCTACCCTCCACCTAAAACAACTCTCGGCCTCTGTGACTCCTAGTAGCTTTGAATTATCACTTTTTGAGCTGGATTTTAGCTCCCCAGTGCTGTTCTTACTTTGTTACCGCCCACCAAAGTACAATTCTAACTTTTGTAATGAATTTTCTGACATCTTAGCAGAGTTTTTTCCGAAATATGATAAGAGTGACTATCCTTGGCGATTTTGATATTCACATTTGTTGTCTTGCAAGGCCTTTAGTGAGGGAGTTCATGGACATTTTGGACTCTTTTGGCCTCCAGCAACTGGTTAAGGAGTCTACCCATGATCGCTCTCACATCCTGGACTTAGTTTTATCTATTGGAATTTCAGTTTCTGATCTTTCAGTGAACCCGGTTTGTTTTTCAGATAATTTTCCAATTATTTTCAGTATCTGTGATTTGACACCTCCCACTGCAAGACATCAAGCACGCCATTACGTCAGGTGTATTTCGCCATCTACTCTCACTCTGTTATCATCTGGTCTGGCAGATGGCTTTTCAACCGTTTTACTCAGGTCTAAATTCATGGAAGTAGATGATATGGTGACCACCTTCAATACTGTGTGCTCGGCTGCTCTTAGCTCTGCTGCTCCTCTTAAAAGCCGGAGAAAAAGATTTGTTTCTGATCCCTGGCTTAATGACAACACTCAAGCTCTTCGACGCCAGTGTAGATCTCATGAACGCAAATGGAAAAAGGACAATTTAAAAATATCCTTACAAATGTTGAAAGATTCTCTATTTTTGTATCAGAAAGCAGTGAGAACAGCCAGAAATAACTTCTTTAGTAATATAATCACAACACATCTTGGTGATCAATGTAAACTATTTTGTACCATTAATTCGGTTCTCTCTTTAAAAGATACAACTACACCCTCAGTGCCAACAACGTCCCTTTGTACAGTTTATGAACTCTTTTCAGCTTAAAATTCTGAATATTAGGTCAAGCGTCTAACCATTGGGTCAGCCCACCATTGAGGAACCAGTCTAAGTCAATTTTCTAATTTTACACTGTTGTCTCTTCATGATCTGGAGGAGCTGGTCAGG
This sequence comes from Nothobranchius furzeri, assembly GCF_043380555.1. Lineage (NCBI taxonomy): Eukaryota > Metazoa > Chordata > Actinopteri > Cyprinodontiformes > Nothobranchiidae > Nothobranchius > Nothobranchius furzeri. Next base: position 57,631,047 of record NC_091752.1, read on the forward strand.
TCCATGAAACCCTCTGGTTCTCCAGAGGACCCCCTCCCACCAAAACTACTAGTTGGGGCTCTTCCTGTGCTGGGGCCATTTATTCTGGAAATCGTCAACAACAGCATTTCAACTGGAGTGTTTCCAACCACCATTAAGAATGCAGTTGTACATCCTTTACTGAAAAAACCTGGCCTGGATCATACTGATTTTTCTAATTATCGTCCGATTTCCAAACTCTCGTTTTTATCCAAGATTATTGAGAAAGTAGTTCACACTCAACTTTCCAGTTACTTAGGAGATCATAGTCTCCTCGATCACTTTCAGTCTGGCTTTAGACCTCACCACAGCACAGAAACTGCACATCTTCATGTATTAAATGATTTCCTGGTGGCAACTGATTCTGGTTCCCATGTCCTTCTGTTACTCCTGGACCTCTCTGCTGCCTTCGACACAGTGGACCATGACATCCTACTTAGAAGGTTGGAGATTAAGTTGGGGGTAACAGGGATCGGGGTAACAGGGATCCCACTTCACATTGGTTCAGATCATATTTGTCAGATAGACAATTTAGTGTTTACATTGACAGCTTTTCCTCTCCATCTACTCCACTTCACTGGGGTGTGCCTCAGGGTTCGATTCTAGGGCCACTCCTATTCTCGATTTACTTATTGCCATTGGGGGTGATTCTGACAAACCTTGGAATAAGTTATCACCTTTACACGAAAGATTGCCAGATTTATCTGGCTTTAAGTAAACCTGACTCAACACGCCTCCTTGTCGACTGTCGGAGAACTTCCTTTGCCTTAACGAAAACAAGACTGCCTCCATTTGTTTTAATCCAATAATTCCAAAGCATGCACCTGGTGACTACTAGGGCTGCAACAACGAATCGATAAATTTGATGAAAATCGATTACTAAAAGCGTTGGCAACGAATTGAGTCATCGATTCGTTGTGTCGCACAACTCTTCCAAAAGCGCAGACAGATCAGCGCGAGGGAGAGCCGGCAGTTGTTTGGAAGAGGAACATGGCAGAAGCAGCGAGAGTCAAAAAAGTAAAAGCTTTTTAAGTTTGGGAGCATTTTCAGTTAAATCAGGCGAAGACATGCGTTACCTGCAACGTTTAGGTCAGACTTGGCATGGCACGGGATGATGCAGCGTCTTAAACGCAAGCATGTCGGGATCATCAGCGAGGAAGGAGAGAACTCTTGTGTCCGGGTAAATTAAAAACTTTTCAAAAGTGATTCATCCAAGTCCCGGATTATTACACAGGCTAGACATACCCTAAGCTGGTAAAAAAAAGAGTCTAAAGTCGTGAGCGCGACGCTTATTAGATGAGCGGGGGGACTCGCGCTGCTGCGAACCGGTTCCAAGGCCGGATTAACTGGGCAATTGCCCAGGGCCCACGAACTCTAAAGGGCCCAGGGCACGAGCAAAATACTGTATCTATAATTTCCCGCTTTATGAGGACTATGGTGACCGTACGTTCCGTTTTCCCCGGACGTGTCCACTTTTCACTCTGTCCGGCGCATCCAGACTGCGGGTTCTTGTATTGACGAAAATGTCCGGCTTTTCATCCAGGAGCAGGGATCGAATTATGGGGGAGCTGGATATCCTACACATCTGGGAGCCGGAAAAAAGTTTTCTATATTATATCATTTTTGGACTCTTTTGAGCAGAGAGCGGCACAGCGCTGTTGTTGCGCAGCGATCCAGGCAGCTGCTTCCAGCGCACGGTCCATTCTCAAAGTGGCGCAACCAAAAAACTATAATTAGCACACGATCGTTCATGTCTGCACATGTTCTCTATTTTCTGTCTTATTTGTGCCTGCAGCGCTCTGCTACTGCGGAGCTCATCACCTGTGCTGCAGGTGATTTCACCTCACTGACGCAGCATCGAAACGCGCTCTGCGCTTTGCGGTCAGGAGATCTCTTTGATCTGCTCAAAAGTAACTGATGAGGTGAAAAAGTAAGAATCCAGGCAGCAGTTTTTCTGGAGAATTAAGAGGAGATGCAGGAAGATGAGAGACAGACAGGACAGGAAAATAGTTCAATAAAAACAACAAAACAAAGTGTTGAAAAGTAAAATGTAGATAGATTTACCTCCACTACACGTTTTTACCTGTATAAAACAATAAGTTATACACATGTAGTATTTATAAATTTGATACTATTCAGGTCACCTTCAACACTCAGTCACACACCCAGGGCCGTTTCAAGACATTTTGGGGGCCAAGGCAAAATGCCCCCCATAACTGGGCTCCCCAGAAGCCTCTGTGTAATTCATACCCTCTCCAGTAGTGTTAGTTTTACAGTGTTTATAAAAGCCCCTCAGACATTACTGACATGTTCTAATATTATCAGATGAAAAACTAAATTATCAGACATGATGTCTCATCTGCTTCTTTTCTAAACTTGCAAAAAGTAACAAAACCATTTGAAAGCCACTATTTGTGGATTCTCTGAAAGTTTCCATGGAGTGTGTGAAAACTTATTTTTTCAGTCATTTTTGGAAATAGTGATCAATCTAGATTAATTCACAGCCAATGTTTAATTACATTTAAAAATTACTTGTTTGACATCCCCAGTTATAATAAATGTCTACAGATGAGATCAAACAAAACAGATGAGAATTGCCCTTAAGCTGTTTAATTGGACCAAGCATTTTAGGTCACAGATAGATGTAGCTTAGGGTCTCTGTCTATACATCTTATAAGACAATTTAGGTGATGGCATGTTGTTTTTCTGCTATTGAACTGTTTTCTAATAATGTTGTGTTAAATAAAGTGAAGGAAGGAGAGAAATAACGTTTCCCTAGCAGTTTTTAAAAATTTCCCCATGTAATCCGATTAATCGATTAATCGTGTCGAGACCCCATCCGATTCATCGATTATCCAAATAATCGTTTGTTGCAGCCCTAGTGACTACCCTCTACCGTTTTTAAATCTTAAAACCTGTGTATCCAGTCTGGGAGTGAAACTTGACTCTGATCTATTAATGAGTTCATAAATTAACTCTACAGTCCGGTCCTGCTTTTTTCAACTACGTCGCATCTCGCGCTTAAAGTCAATAGTCAAACGACCTCAGCTGGAGTCGGTTGTTCACGCCTTTGTAACCACACGTTTAGACTATGCCAACTCACTACTTGTTGGTGTCAGCGTCTCAGCAATCGAGCATCTACTGGGAGTGCAAAATGCGGCGGCTAGGTTCCTGACAAACACCTCGAGATGCTGTCACATTTCACCCGTCCTTGCACGCTTGCACTGGCTGCCTGTTAAATATCACATCCAATTTAAGGTTTTGACCTTTGTCTACAACATTCTGAATGGTCAAGCCCCGGCTTATCTTTCAGAACTGATAAAGCCTTATGCTCTAACCAGAAACCTGAGATCTGCAGATCATTTGCTTTTGTGCGTCCCGAAAATGAGGTATAAATCTCGTGGAGAGCGGGCCTTTACGTTCGCTGCTCCTAAACTCTGGAATGCTCTCCCCCTTAGTGTTCGACAGGCCCCAGAACTGGGTCGATTTAAGTCGGTACTGAAGGCCTTCTTCTAGGGCTGCTCGATTATGGCAAAAATAATAATCACGATTATGGTGACTGAAATTGAGATCATGAATATTTAGGACGATTTTTCAATTTATGTTGATTTTATTTGTTTTTATTCAGTCATAAAATTGCTCAGGGCACAATCAGGACAAAAATAAGAAACAAGATGATCACTAAAATAACTCCTGATTCCCAGTATAAAAAGACCAATATACTTATAGCTCATAGTTTATGACCCAAGGGCTATAGACCTTGGCTTAAATCATTTAAGTCTAACCAGTACAGACCCAAATACCAATATCTTGCAAATACTGACAGCAAGAATTATACAGTGGCATTCATAACAAATTAATGCAAATAAATTGATGTTCACAAAATGTTGCATAACATTTATTGAGTCGTGTCAAGGTGCTGTAGGAGAGTGCACTAGCACCGTGTCCTCAGAGAGGTTAGCTATTATTTATCAGCGTGAGGAACTTATTTCTACCTTATTTATAAACCATTTATTTACAAGTCCATCAGTTAATGTAATAATTGTCCCAACCACAGCTGCACCCCCCACCCCCCAACCCGGTCTCACAGCAATCGGGGCAAGCTGCACGTGTGTTTAGCACGCCGCACGCGCACATTTAGCCGTTTTTAGCGGCTCAGGGTTCCGCAGGTGCGGTGTGTGTCTGTCACGCTGGTTAGTCCAACAAGGAGCCGGCTCCGAGAGCTGTCTTTAGCGACCGACACATCACCACATCATTCCCTTTCCTAATGTCCTGAAGAACGGTCCGGAACGCAGGCGGAGTGTTTAGCTAACCTGCAGGAAATGTCGACGACAGTTATCCAGAAAGTAGATAAGGGTTACCAGAGATGTTTCTGAGGTGTTCGCTAGATACTTTTAAGATTTAAAAAGTCAAGAAGGGGCCTGAAAAGCTGTTAGAAATAGCGTCAAAGTCACTAAGTTGGCAACACTGTGGGAGGAGCGCTTAGGGATGAGCGCAACTCAGGGCAGCGCAAGCGGGAGGAGCAAATAATCGGCTTGTTTTGTTTTTTTATAATCATTCAAAACTCAGATCGTAATCGTGATTAAAATTCGATTAATTGAGCAGCCCTACCTTCTTCTATCATTTAGCTTTTATTCAATGATCTAGCTTTTAGTATTTTTACATTTTATTGTGACTCTATTTTATTGTTGTATGTTTCTTTTACATTTTTTTAGATTATACTACTTACCTCCTATATGACTTATCCGTTTTTATCTTGGGGTTTGTCCTTTTTACTGTACAGCACTTTGGTCAGCTGTCATGCTGTTTTTAAAAGTGCTATATAAATAAACATGGTATGGTATGGTATGGTATGGTGCTGGCTCAACCTTCAGTTATTCACCAAATCGGTCGATAGGTTGCTAAAACTTCACACAACCCTAACAGTGAAGAAAAACTTTCGAGAAGAAGGAGACACGAGCTTTAGCAGCTGAGTTAAGAATAACAAATTGGAGCCCACAACAGGACATGCATCACAGGAAGTAGCCACCAATTTAAATGGCCATTGACTAATCGAAGGAAAGCAAAATGACAGATCGGTCAGCTATCAAAAGTTGTAGCTGCAGCCCTAACTTTGTGTTATCTTTTTGCATACATCCAAACCTAAATTTGACAAATAATGTGCAGGAAAAAACTGGATGCAACAGTTGTGATTGTTGACTTAACCACTGCTCAAATGTATTCATAATCTTATTTTTTAATGATAAACAAGTTTTGTTGCTTGTTAAGAAGTCTAATTCCTTGCTTGTTGGACTTGGCTAAAACCTGCGGCAGACAGTTTTCTTTTCGAGTATGATAAGTTCATGTTCAGTTATAAATACTAGTCAAATACTTAAAGAAAAAATGTGTCAACTATCATGCAGTAGCAAAAGTTACAATGGCAAAGAAATTTAAAAACTATTTCATTGTCAAATCTGTTTAAGCAGATGTATGCCATGAGATTAATTAAACCACATCTTCTGTGAAATACACACTTTTCAGATGATTAAATCATCTCTTTCACAGTCCAGGTAAATAAATAAAACACCCAGAGCTGCTCTGCAGGTTGGACAAGTGAAGACACAGACCCTAGAACAGGGGTGTCAAACATGCGGCCCACGCCGGATCAGTCCCGCCCGCGAGATGATTGTGTAAACCTTATTTAATAAGCTTTCATTTTTCAATTAAACTGCTGGTGAAAGCTAAAAGATGTCAGGTATCAGGAGTCAAAGACATGCATGAAACTGATATAGCCATGTGATCTGTGAATCAGTTATTTGACTTACTGAGGAATAGTCTGTGTTTTTTGTTTTGTATTTCACATTTTCAAATACACTTCAAGTGTTTTATTATTAATAGTGATGTTGTGCTTAAACTATTTTGGATACACTGTCCTCAGGCTCCAGCTTTGTTTTATGTTGATCGTATTAAAACAAAGAAAACAATCTGAAGCAGTTTTTAATTTAAGCATACTTTAATTTTACTGGCCTGGCCCACTTGGGACTAAGATTTTCCTCAATGTGGCCCCTGAGCAAAACAGAGTTTGACACCCCTGCCCTAGAGGTAATTTGTAATACCCTGCCGTATTATGGCAGGTAGTTACCAAGTCATGTCGTGCACGTCTGACACCCACATACGCACAAACAAAAATGTTTCAAGTCCACTGGTCACGTGATCCCCCCCCCCCCCTTTTTTTTTTTTTTATTCGAGCGCTTTTTAAAATAGAGCTGGTAATAACAGGATAATAAATAGGCAAGTTCAAATGTGAGATAACGAATTTGCACAGATGGCAATGACTAGAAAAAACAAATAACAAAAAATAGAATAGATTTTCTATGTGTTTAATGACTGAATCAAATGTTTTTCTTAAGCTAAAACTATTATGTTAAAGGCGTGCATGCATGACCACGGTCTAAGGATCAAAATGAAAACCAACTTAAGATCCTACATTTTACAAACTTGTAATTAAGTGATGCAAATGCAAAGTCTTGTCATTTTTAAATGTAACTTACTTTTTAAAACACTTAAAACCGAGATGAAAAAAATCATAGTTTAAATATATATATATAACGGACATTGAGCTCTTCAAACTAAACCTTTAGAGCATTGTTCAATCAATTAATGGTTTACCGTATTTTAAAATTACTACAAGGACTTGATGTACAGTTTTCCAGTAACCTCTGTGCATCCCGCTGAAGTAGCTGGTGCATGCTTTATCTTCGAACCGGAAGAATGCCCTGTAGTTTAAATCCTTACAATCTGATTGTCTTTAATGATGAAGTGTCTTACTATGCTTACCTGGACCATCCGAGCCTGAGAGGGGTGAATTGAGCTTGGGTCGCTTTGCAGTAGGGGGTCCCGCATCCAGCAGATTGTCAGCCATCCTGCTCGGTGTTATGGAAGGATGATGTTGCAGGAGAAAAGCAGCAGGATGACTCCAAGACGCGTGTCTCTAGTGTTGGTATTGGGGGAACTTTTCCCAATGTGGCGTCCGAAAAGGCAATGCTAAGAGTTTTTCTTGACTGGCAGACGGGCGAAATTCTGCCTGAAGAAAATTATTTCAAAAGAAAGGCAACAGCGCCACGCTTCGCCACCGAAGATCACCCCATGATAATCCAACACCCAACACCCACATAATTATCCTCAATAATTACGTCTAAAAAATTTCCCCGAGAAAAATAAAGTAAAAGGCCTTCATAAAATATTACACAAAGCGTAAGAGAGCCCCTTTCCCCACAGTTCGGCGATTTTACGTATAAACAAAATCATTTTTTTCGCAGTCGAAACAAGCAACCATAAAATTCGTTTTTGACCTAAATAAACAGAAGAAAATTTAAAAAATATTTTCTATGAGGCGGATTATTTTTCTCGTCGCTGTCTCCCGTGAATTACGGCGTCTGTGGACGGAGATACGGCGAACAGCGGCGCTCTCTAAAGGGAAATCAAATATACAGTGGTCTTTCGAGACGATAAAAACACACGGAAGCCTCACATGTTTGGATTCATTGTCAGCGGAAGAACCAAGTCTTGGATTTTCTGGAGGAAAAATGCCGTTTGAGCCGGGTCTGGGTGGCTCCGAGCGGTTTGAAAATTAGTGCTCCCACCGAAATCCCGATTCTGAGCCGCGTCAAGATGGCGGCTGTTGATTCCTCCGATACAAAAAAAAAAAAAACGTTTTTTTTTCTTCCAAGCTAAGAGGGGGGGGGGGGGTTGTCGCGCTTCGACGCCCTGACGTAGACCTGTGTCCCACCGTGCGTCATTTCAACGTATGTATGCCTTTAGGGGTGCTATGTCAGAAAAACTTTTAAATTACCCGTGTCTCTTTATATTGCACTATAACTTACAGTAGATTAAGATAAGAGGAACAAGCGTCCAGAACGTTAAAATTATTTAAACTACTTAAAAATTATGATGTATACATTTGTTTGTATGAACATGCAGCCAAAATAGTAATTTAAACCCTTTTCACTTTGCATTAATCCTTCATTAGAGCCTTGAATTTCTGCACTTTGAGGGCAAATTATACTATATTATAATGCACTATATAAAGTACATATATAGTGCATTATATATATATATATATAGTGCATTATATATATATATATATATATATATATATATATATATATATATATATATATATATATGAAAACACTTTAAAATTTTGATTAAAAAAACTCACTTAACAATAGACACTGAAATAAATTGTGGCTCATGCATTTGCCTAATATACCTTGATAGTATTTTTATTTGTTAAAAAAAAATAATTTTTGCACAAACACATTATGTGATGAGTAATCAAAGCGCTTAACAGATAACTCTGAAATTTCTTATTGTTGCACAAGATGTATAAAATCTTGGTTTGGATGCAGAACAGTCAGAATATAGACCACTAAATTTGTACGTGCACTATTCAGTTTAAAACGGGCTTAAAACATGTTGACACAAACGTTTTTGCTTAACCAATTATAACCTTGCCATTAGTAAATAAAAATAAAAATTCTAATACCACATTTCTGTAAATTTGAAAATCTTTTACACTTGATTATACTGTGGGAAGTGCGTTTATTATAATCTATCAATGGTTTAAATCTGTGGTGTGTAAGCTGTTAATTCAGTTGGACATCAGTTCCCAGCAACCATTTTTATTTAATTTGAACTGTTGGTGTGCTATATACAAAACATTTGCAAAATCAAAAGAAAAAAATGCATTAGCAGAATCAAAAGCAACTAGCCCAAAGCCAACTACTTGCAGATTTAATATTATATCAGTCCTCATTTTATTTAATAAGTTATGTTAGAAACAAAAGGAAATCTGTATTGGCTGATGCCTCAGCAGGTCACACTTTTTGCTAAAGTTAAATCCCATTCCTTCTAAAACACACTTTTACAAACGCTCATACATATTTACATACATGCAAATTAACACTGTTGGAATAATCTTGTTTAAGTTGTCCAGCTCTTTAAACTATTTAATACTCTAGTGCATGCACTTATACAAATAATAGAAAATGCTCAAATACTTTACAATAGAAAGGCTTGCTGTACATAAAAACTGCAGCCTTGTGCAATTGCATTTTAACATTTTAGTGTGTGTATGATCTTTGATTGTGGAAAAACAACCTGAAAATGAAGACAATATACAAAGAGGTTGCAAGAGATGATAATGACACTCTTTGGCAATGGTTTTCCCTTTTCTGCTGGTAGAGAATGTCACTTACATCTCAATAAATGCAACTGATTCAACACAAACCTGAATGCTCGTGTACATGCAATAACCAAAGCTGGACAGAATCAAATCTGAGGCTACAAATGTGTGTCTTCATTTCTTGTCTCAAAAATGTTATTTCACAAAAAACACGTGATTCAAAAGAGTTTATCAAAATTACAAAAAAAATATACAATTTTATGTTTTACAGTAACACTTTAATCATTACCCCTACCAGCACTTAACCATAGATGAGCATTTATTATCCCTTTATTGAAGAGTCACCAACAAAGTTTGGGCTGCTACAAGGGTTGTGTGCTCATTTGCAAAAATGTGTTTTTCCCTTTTAACCTTTGTTGTTGTTACACTTAAGACATCTATAGGGCACATAATATCAAAATGGAAATGAACCCCTTACATGGATTTAAACAGCAAACAATGTCAAATGTTATTGTGTACATTTACAATTTATTGTACACATCCAGAAAAGGCACTGCTCAGATCCCAAGCTCTTATCAAAATTGTCACAATGAAAGCAACCTAAAGTGAGAACCGTTGGAAGGCACAAGCTATCTAACCATTATAGTACAAGACGAAGCAAAGTTATGAAATTATTGCACACAAACAGTGGCAGAATTTGTTTATGGATACACAAAGGCAGATTGGTCATCTGTTTTTGCCATTTTTTTTATACTTCTCAATATGAAATGGCAGTTTGAAAGAAATACGAGGTGATGTTCTATCTGTATAAAATTAAGACAAGCATGTGAATGTAGTAAACCCGTTTGCCTCTGAGCACACAATCCTTCGTTCTTCAGAAAAATAACTGACAGAAAATGTTGTGCTAGATACATAAATAATAATTCACGTGACAAAAGCGATTAAAGCTTAAAAATCACTGCTTTTGCATTTACAGTGCTGTCACACGAAGTTCCATGCAGCAGAAGGTTTGAGGCAGCAAACGCATCGAGCCGTTTGCATCCAGTACGCTCTTTTGAATCCTAAACAGCAAACAGTTCAAGTTCAATGCAACAATAAACACAAAGATATTCATCACATTCTACTGATTATCGATTATCGAAAGAACTATCAAATACTTTAAAACACAGTGTGATCATTTCTAAATTTTAGGCAGTTTCTTCTCCTCTAGTCCTTCCGTAGTTTTACCAGCTCCTTATAGAAGCCATTTATACACTCATTAACACAGTTCCCACAAGAGTTTGGATCATGAGCACAGAACACACACGCGCACACACACACACACACACACACACACACACTAGAAGCCCATGCAGAATAAATATAGTTGAGGGAATCATCCCTTGGTGTTGTGGCAATAAAAAGAACTCAATTGTGGTATGAGAGCAAGCTGCCACATCAGCAAATTAATTTCTTTTTTTAGTCTCCAGAGACCGTCCTTAAGTGTTGGTACTGTTGTAATTGGACCAAGTTATCTGAGTGACCCACAGGCAACTCTCCTCGTAAACTTTGCTTGGCTTTATTATACAATCACACACACACACACACACACACACACACACACACACACACACACACACACACACACACACACACACACACACACACACACACACACACACACACACACACACACACACACACACACACACACACACACACACACACACACACACACACACACACACACACACAGCTTACTTTATGCAAATACACACAGTCTTGTCAGTGTTGTATCAATTAGTCCTGGCTGGGGCTCTCACGAGGAGTTTTCGGCTTGTAACGTGTCCAGCAGCATCAGCATCTTTGTGCAGTGTTTATCATTTTTATTTTGCCTTCACGTACTTCACTTTTACATGTTTTAATGCTTTTCACATTACTGATTACATTTTAGATTAAAAAAGGCAGAATGATCATAGCAAAAACTTAGTTCAAAAGTACACCTGTACAGAAGCAACGCTTTTTTTTTCTCCGAAGGTTTTCTTAGTCATAGTTTTCTCTTTAGTTTGTTATTCTCAGACAAATGGGCCTAGTTGATATCGTATCTATTCTAAAGGCACTTAAAAGACATGTGAACAAAATAATCTAGATTAAAGGTGCAGAGATAATGGAATAAGGAAATGGCTGACAATGGGATTGTTAGCAGGCAAGAGGGAATCAGCATATGCCGTCACATTTTTCTATTTCCTGTCTTCCTGCCTGTCGCCCTTTGTGTGGTCCTCCTTTGATAACATCAGCCACTCGTATTTACACCACAAACAACCTGGCAGATAAAGAAGGCAATGCGTCCTTCTTAAAGTCCCATCTTTACCTGAAGTAGGACAAAATCCAGAGTTTGTACACATGTCAGCTAGTGTGAACACGGGCTTAAAGGGTCGAAGGCTGATAATAAAAGTGCCACTACAGCAAATACTTAAAGCCTGGTTAACTCTCCAACATTGTCATTATCGGTCCCTTGTTTGTCTCTGACGTCTTTCGGTGGTCTTGTTGGATTCTGGAGTGTATTTTGCTGGGTTGAGGCTGAGATAATTAGTTTGTTATTTAGAGAATGTCCTTCAAGATTAGTAACAGGTATAGATGTTAAGCCACTGTGAGAAATGGATCTTCTGGGATGAGATGTCCCTACGGATGGACATCTTTCACAAATGTCTGCCTCTTTCGTTTGACTTAGCCCTGCTGTATTTGAGGAACCAGTGCTGGCACTGGGCACCATAGTAATGGCGCTGCTTGCAGTCCCGCTGGATGCGGGCACCATACTAGCAATCTCATCAGTGGGAGAGCGCCCGATGCTGCCATCCACCTGTGCTCGGATCTCTGGTGACACTGAGAGTTGGTACTGAGGTACAAGGCCACTGTCACTACATTTAGGGTAAAGGAAGGTCTTCATCTGACCTTTGCCCTTCACATTAACTGTGCCCCGATAATCAAATTCATAATCCATACCGCTGAGCACACAGTAGCTCTCTTCGCTGACCTGAACTCGACACTCCACTCCTGTTGTATCCATGCGACTGGCAATGTTGACAGTGTCACCCCAGATATCATAGAGAAGCTTGGTTGTGCCGATCACCCCGGCTGTCAGAGGGCCATGGTTAAAGCCAATGCGGATCTTGAAGCCGAAGCCAAGCATGTTCTTGTTGAAGTCATCCACTACTCGCATCATCTCCAGGGCAAACTCGAATAGAGCACGAAGGTGAGCGTGGGGATGAGCTGCGTCTGCACACTGCTGAGCGTTAAGTCCAGCCGCCGCCATGTAGGTGGCGCCGATAGTTTTGATCTTTTCAATATTTGTGAAGGCAGGTTTGCGCAGAAGCTCATCAAAGTCCCCAATTAACTCATTCAGAACACGGTAGCATTCCTTGCCTCCCTCATAGCTCTCTTCGTAAAACTCACTGAAGTTAACAATACTGGCAAATATGACACCCACGTTGTCGTGATTCTTGGAGTAGCTCTGGGTGACCTTGAGCTGCTCCGCAACGTGGATCGGGATTATGTTTCGAAGCAGCCAATCGGCTTGGTCCCTCATATTCTGAATCTTGATGCGGTGTTGATCAGCTTCCACGTTGCCATGGTAATGTAAACGGTAGCTGACCTCAAATTCACGATTAAGGAACCAGACCAGGAGGAGGAGCAGGAAAAAGGCCACGCAGACTTCAGGAGCAAGAAGGTCTTTTGGGTTGTTTTGTGGGTCAGCACCTGCTGAGCTGTCTGATAAGAGGAAGATGGAGCTGTTGGTAACATTGTTCTGGTTCTCAAACCTGGGTCAGAAGAAAAGGACAGAAATTACAATTATAAAAATAAATAAAAACACGCTAAAATAAACCGTTTTGAAATTTTTGGAGAAAAAAAAATCAACAAATAAGTTCAAGATGATTGTGTCATGAAATGCACGTTGCTCAAATAAAATTTGAGCATCATTTAGACCAGGAATGTTCAAACGTTGTCAAGTTAGAAGCCCTGCTGGAAGGCGAGGCTTTTCGATCTTCAGCGACAAGGTGCCAGGCCTAAAGCTCACTTTTTGAGAAGGTAGATGAACTGGGCGGATGAGGTTCGTCCTGGGTATCTCAAGGCTATGGATGTTGTAGGGCTGTCATGGTTGACACGTCTCTACAACATTGCGTGGTCATCGGGGGCAGTTCCTAGGGAGTGGCAGACCGGGGTGGTGGTCCCCATCTTTAAGAAGGGTGACCTGAGGGTGTGTTCCAACTATAGGGGGATCACACTCCTCAGCCTCCCTGGAAAGGTCTACGCCAAGGTACTGGAGAGGAGGGTCCGATCGATAGTCGAATCTCAGATAGAGGAGGAGCAATGTGGTTTTCGTCCTGGCCGTGGAACTGTGGACCAGCTCTATACCCTTGCAAGGGTGATGGAGGGGGCATGGGAGTTTGCCCAACCAATCCACATGTGCTTTGTGGATTTGGAGAAGGCTTATGACCGTGTCCCCAGGGGCACCCTGTGGGGGACGCTCCAGGAGTATGGGGTGGGTGGCTTTCTGTTAAGGGCCATTCAGTCCCTTTACCAGAGGAGCGTGAGTTTGGTCCGCATAGCCGGTAGTAAGTCGGACCTGTTCCCAGTGAGGGTTGGACTCCGCCAGGGCTGCCCTTTGTCACCGGTTCTGTTCATCACTTTTATGGACAGAATTTCTAGGTGCAGCCGTGGTGTGGAGTGTGTCGAGTTTGGTGGCAGGAGAATCTCGTCTCTGCTTTTTGCGGATGATGTGGTCCTCCTAGCTTCATCCAGCTCTGACCTTCAGCTCTTGCTGGGTAGGTTCGCGGCCGAATGTGAAGCGGCTGGGATGAGGATCAGCACCTCCAAATCTGAGACCATGGTTCTCGACCGGAAAAGGGTGGCTTGCCACCTCCGGGTCGGGGGAGAGGTCCTACCTCAAGTGGAGGAGTTTAAGTATCTCGGGGTCTTGTTCACGATAGGAGGGATCGGGAGATCGACAGGCGGATCGGTTCAGCGTCTGCAGTGATGCGGACGCTGAGCCGATCTGTCGTGGGGAAGAGGGAGCTGAGCCAGAAAGCCAGGCTCTCGATTTACCGGTCGATCTACGTCCCAATCCTCACCTATGGTCATGAGCTTTGGGTAATGACCGAAAGAACGAGATCGCGGATACAAGCGGCCGAAATGAGTTTCCTCCGTAGGGTGGCCGGGCTCAGCCTTGGAGATAGGGTGAGGAGCTCGGACATTCGGGAGGGACTTGGAGTAGAACCGCTGCTCCTCCGGATCGAAAGGAGCCAGTTGAGGTGGTTTGGGCATCTGGTCAGGATGCCTCCTGGACGCCTCCCCGGGGAGGTGTTTCGGGCATGTCCTGCCGGCAGAAGGCCCCCGGGTCGACCCAGGACACGTTGGAGAGGTTACATCTCCAATCTGGTCCGGGAACGCCTTGGGGTCCTGCCGGAGGAGCTGGTGGACAAGGCCGGGGAGAGGACGGCCTGGAGCTCCCTAGTTGGGATGCTGCCCCCGCGACCCGGACCCGGATAAGCGGAGGAAGACGAAGACGAAGACGAAGACGAAGACAAAATATCTTCCCTCTGCCAACATACAGAAATCTCAAAATAACTTGAACACAATGATAATTGGTCGGTCTCTGGCACCAGCGACTACTAGAGGCCAACAGCCTGGCGGGGGACTCCAGACAACTACGCTGCTTTCAGCTCAGGGTGCGACCCGAAGTTCCCCCCAGATCCACTCCTGCACGCACGGGAAATTAAGCCACAGTTGGGACCCGCAGTCGCCCTGCCACCTGCTCACTACCTCTGGAGAACTGCTGCAACATCCTGGATCCCCTTGTGTGCAGGCCTCTCAGGGCTTCTTCTCCACAGCCACTCTGCTCCACTCCAACAGATCACTCAAAGGTCCAGCTTCCCACCACTCTGATTGTGGGAGATTATCATAAGGATGGAAACGACTGGTCTCTGATCGAGGGTCAAAATGACCTGAGCTCAGGTCGGGTCAGGCAGATTTTACGCTGCCAGGTTGTTGTTTAGCTGCATGGCAGGCAGCTGCAGCACAGCGCTCCTGTACAAAGTGAAGTCTGCTGTCTGACAGGCAGGTCCTGCACGGACCACGGTATTCCGCACAAGATTTTCTTCCAAATCTGGCCCCCCATTCATCAAATGTTCTTAGAAATATTCCTATATTCCTTCCTATGAACGAAATTTACAATGTTGGTACAAACGGTCGAAATCACGATTTATGAAACACGCAGTGGCCACTGGTACACATCTTCCTCCACAGTCGTCTGATGATAAATCCCACCTGTGCGTACCCAGGTGGTCGTGTCCGTTCACGATCATTAATGGGCCATTCCCATCTGTACCGGGTCGGCCCGGGCCGGATAGCCCCAGTCAGCCCCAGCCTGGCCCGGTTGATTCCACACATCCTTGCCTTAAGCCCATGTGGGCTGATTCTACCCACCAATCAGAGGCTTGCTCTAATGGAAGGTGTGAATTTGCTGTCAGCAGTGGGTGTGTTGGCCCTGGTCGGCCTGAAGCAGACCCCCTCGAGAAGAGGGCTGAGAATGAGCCTTGGTTGGCCCGGAAAAATACCAGGCCACCCAGATATGTAAACAACCTACGCTACCCGGCCCGGGCCGACCCGGTGCAGATGGGAATGGCCCATTACATACAGGAACAACATGAATTTACCATATTTGGTCACACTGCGTCTTCAGCTCATGGTGGGATTCCCTGCATTCTTCATGAGAAAAAAATAAGAAATTTTAATTGACAGCGAGATCGAGGCGCTGGTTGCTGAAGTGGTGGAGAAACAAACAAGTTGCAGACGTAAACGTGGTCGGGACAGATGAGAGGTCTCTGTCAGAAATAACGAAAAATGATTCGACATAAAACCGAATAAAAAAAACGTAGAATAACAGACGGAATGTTTCATTCTGTTGTCATTTACAGTGAGTTGTCTGCATGTTCTGTTTGAAGTTAGTATAGCTCTCATTTGGAAATCTTTGTTGTCTGAGAGTGCAGCCTCCTCTGAGCTGTCATTCAGTCTGGTTACCTTGACAACGCGTGTACGATCGGGATGGTTCTGGGGGTTCTTGTAGCTTTCCAACAATTGAATATAGGCTGGAATCGGACTTGTGTTGTTCGTCTGTCGCTCCACAAATGGTTCCAAATCATAGCACAGCTCCAGAAGGATCTGCTTCCTTTACTGATTCTGACACTAAACTACCTTTCCTGAATAAAAAAGCCCACTTCCCTGATTTCACAATATTTCACTTTAACCAGCAGCTCATGCTGTTGAAAGACAGTAATGTTGCCCTTTTTTAAAGAAAACTTGTGAGTTTATCATTGCTAAAAAATTATTTTCCTTAAATGAAGACTAGTGATCAAAAGATAAACTAACAATTGAATTAACTCCAAAGAAAAGAGGAGGAACAAGCTGGCTTGGTTAGTGAAAGACTCGTGTGTATCACTGCATCGTCTCTCCCGAAACTATCAGTTTTGACACACATTTTTGGGTTTTAAGAAGACTTTGCAGCTATAATTTAAACATTCATTCGTTATTACAGATTTGTGAGTTGCATCATACCTGCAGGGGGAGCTGAAGAGCAAGAGTAGCATCGTCAGTCCCACCAGTGTTGCTATTGTAGAGCGCATCCAGTAGCTGAGCTGGCAGAAGTTACAATACTGAATAATGGCTATGATGATGGCACAGCAGATGAATATGGTGAACTGAGGGGCAAAAAACAAGAGGAAAGTTATCCAAAAGAAATTGACTCTTTAAAGTAAAATAATAGAAAGCATTTCCTACAAATAGGACAAAATGAATATTTAACATAAAAGTTAGGGTATTGCTAAGTTCAGTTCAGTTAAAACTGAGGGGGAAAAGACATGAAGACATCAAGAAATCAGGCTCAGTGGTTGGGCAAAGCTTGGACTCCTTTGACATGATCATTGACAAAAGGATGAAGAGTAAACTTAAGACAGTTATGTCTCTGGAGGATCACCCCCTTCACCACATTTTTAAGGATCTCGGGAGCTCTTTCAGTGGGCGAATGTTAATGCCCCGGTGCTCCACTGAACGTTTTAGGAACTCTTTTATTCCAGCTGCAGGTGCGTTTTTACAATGAGCATTTCGTATGATTGTATATTTGATATTTTTATATTTTATCAGGACCAGTGAATGTTTTATTGTGTGGATGTGCATGTTGTGTTTACTTGTCCAAGGCAATTCAATTTCCCCCTTGGGGATTAATAACGACAACCTTGAACCTTGAACATGCAAGTGAGATTTACCTGGATAGAGAGATGCATGTCACAGGAGACGTGGGAGAAGACTGCAACAGCAGGCAGAGACACCAGAACAGCTCCTACAAAGTGACGCATCACCCAGCCCGAGATGGCTCTCATCAGCAGCCGAGTGCACTTCAGCATCCTGTCCAGATAAAAGGCCACACTGGAGACAGAGACACAGGTAAGACGCAACGGCTGCATTTACAACCGTCAGTGTAAAACACTGTTTAGTTTTTACAGATGTTCAATTGTTTGTCTAAATGTTCTTTTTCCATCTATACATCTGCTAAAGTACATATAAAGTTTATTTACTGCTGAGGTTTACACAACATTTATCAAGCAGCATTGGGTACTTTTACAAACAGAAAGGGTAGTTGAATTTTCTCCGTATCGAGTTTATAACACTTACTTTACACAGAAAAACTGATCATTGTTTAGACGGACCAAAAACCAGGTAGCTGAAGACTCGTTTTCAGCATTAAGTCTCTTACCGTACAGCAATTAGCAAAGCCAGAGCCTCCAACAGGGCAGCCACCGCCGTTACAATCAGAGCTGGTGTGGAAAGGCTCTGCTGGGTCACAAGCGGCCGAAGGAAACAAGCGAGTGAAAGAGCTACGACAACCAAACAGCAGAGCAACATGTCCAGGAAAGAACTGAATGTTGGGCTGGCAAATGTCTGCATTGCTGCTTGGATCTCCACCTGGGAGGGGAGACAAGGGAAAGAGCCCAAAGACGGGCAGAAAGTATCAATCACATACCAATCTAATAAAAATATCTACAGTCCCACTTCCAGTCAGTGCAACCACACCGTGAAAGATGCACTTCTGCGCTTAAACCAGCAGAGGTCACTGCAACCTAAGAAATTATTTATTCAAAGGTCCTGCAGTGATTTTTCTTTGCCGCAGTCTCACCAGTCCGTTAGAGCCAACAGGCTTCCCAGACAAGACTCCGACACGGAAAAACTCACAATAAGCGAGAACAAATGGGACTTAATGTCTCTCACACACGCGCACACACACATTTTAACACCATAACACTCAAACACAACACACACCTCCTCCTGGTAGCTCATCCGGTACGTAGACTCCAGGTTCTTCTCCAAAAAGGTGAGGCTGAGCTTTTTTAATGGAGGTTTGTAGAAATAGTCCTTCATAAGACTGCAAGAGACACATGCACGACCAATCATGTCCAAGCTCAGCACATTTCTCTCCAATTCAAAGAATCGGCCTCTACATTTACAAGGTTTAAAGGATTTACGCATTCATCTTCAGCTACCTGTCCTCCTTGATAACATCCACAAAATGAGCATCACTCCTTTCCCTGAAGTTTTTGGATCGCAGTGGGATGAGAGCCGAGTGGTCCATCCCCATAGCTCCTCCAGTCCACGACTTCTTCTCCTTTTCCTGTAGCATCTCACACAGTGACGTCTGGCTGCTAGTCAAGGCCTCTAGCTGCGGACTGAGCAGGCCATTCACAGTTTTGGGGCTGCGCCCAGCAGATACAGCAGGGGAGCACTTCAGATTTGAAGAGTCCTGAGAGGAAGAGAGGTCTGAGAGGATCTTAAATTCCCATGAAAGAAGGTGCGATAATGAGCTCTGGAAGTAGGTCGGCAGTATTGTGAAGTAGTCCAGATAGGAGACTCACACCGATCCAAATTCTTTTGTGGCATCAGCTTTGTCAAAATGACGTTAACAAAATGGGTGAAAATGATCTGTTTTCATTTCAAACAGACCGTGCAACACGTTTTCCGTTTGCAACAGGTAACAACAACAAACTAACCTTGCTGTTAGTTTTGGTGTCCTCGTGGCAGCCATTGTGTACAATTCCTTCCTCCAGAGCTGGATCCTCCCCTGCCATCAGGGTCATACTGCAGGACAGACAGGGGGACTGCACACAGATGGGGGGGAAACCACGCAAAAGGAAAAACACAGCAGGACGTAATCACTAAAAGATCAGTCATTTAAGGACAATTATGACAGGTTTCAAATTATGAGGAACAAGAGTTCATGGATTTCACTGAGGATCATGTTGAGTTGTAAGAGTACAGTAATGTGAAACAAAAGACAAAAATGTGACTGTTTATTGTCTGGATCACAGTCTTTGCCAGCAAGTGCAGTGTGAATGTGAGATCTGTGTGCCATGGTAGAACAAGGTTAAGTAAAAAGCACAATTAAGCTAAAAAAATGTGCCTTTCTATCAAACAAATACGTTTACACAAACAAATCTTTTAAACTTCTTTCAGAATGCATATCACTCAGTATGATGTGTGTAGGAGGCCTGCAGAGGACGCAACTATTTACGGGGTTGTTTTTCAGAAAGCAGCAGAAATGCTGGAAAAGCTACTGCACCTCTCATTTTAGGGTCATTGAGTCAAATAGCAGCTGAAAAGAACACTTTTACTTTAGTAACAGTTAAATCTTGCTCAAATGACATTCCAATCAGGCTGACAAATAAATGGTGTGTTTGTGTTTGTGTGTGTGTGTGTGCGTGCGTGCGTGCGTGCGTGCGTGCGTGGTACTGAAAGTGAGGAGAATGGTTGGTGCACAAATATCAACTGATGCAGTTACTAGCAACAAGGTAAAATGTGAGCTTCCATGGTGACAGTTGGCAGCAGTCCCATACAAGGTTAAACTACTACATGCATGCAATAAAATGAATATTTATAGAAGCTTCTGATGTGCCCACATACTGGAATGTGGTGAAACATGTTGCTCCGTGTTCCTCCTCAGGCAGCAAAGATGTGCAATAATAAACAAGTTTCTCGAAAACATTTCTCAGAGGCAGATGAGCTCACCTTGGTTTTGTCTGGAGGAAGGGAGCCAGTCAAGGAGGCTCCATCTGGAGTGTGCAACCTGGGCACATGAGCATGTTCTGGTGCAGACGGGCCCATCTGAGAGCAGCTACAGTGAGGCTCAAACCTTCGGCTGGATATAAGGTAGGTCCTCATGCCTGGAGGGAGAGGAAAAACACAAGTCGTGCGCAGGTCAAAGTTGAGTTTAGTCCTCCCTGCGTGTGCGTGGAGACATGGAGGGAGACATTAGGATTCAGAGACTGACGGCGAATTCCCTCAGTGACTTTTAAAAGCAGGTTTTTAAAGCGAAAAAAGCCTGAATATGAATCTCTCCCACTTGTAAAAGCCAAGGTCATACAAATGAATCACTCTCGTCTTTCCTCCCATAAACAAGACGGTGCCTTTATACAGGTTCTTTCTATTATTCATCTGTTTAAAATCAAACAGATAATTCAGCATGACACATGTAGCGGACACCTACATCGTCTCTCCGTGCTTTTTTCTTACCACCTGTTCAATCCGCCTGAGGACAGATTTTTATTTAGTTCAAATTCCTCCCGTTTATCTCGCTTCAGCTCAGGTGTCTCTACAGTGTGAAATCTAATATTTCCGTTTTGGATAACAAGCGCCAGCGTATGGAAACATTTAGGCGTTTGTGCCCAGGGTTCAGTTTCAGTTACAAGAGACCCCATTTATTTGAACACCTCCAACCTTTCATTTGTCTTAGGTTATTAGCATTTGAGGAACATTTCTGGGTGTTTGTAACGTTTTTTCTCCTTGAAATCCAGCCACAGGAACCGGCCGGTTCTCTAGAGATGATAACAAAGCTACAGTTTGGAATGATGACTCAACCACATCTGGGATGGTTTCTTCCTGTGCCCCTGACTTGTGTCCTCTGAACAGAATACCCAACACCTGTAGGTTGTTTTCCTTTTCTAGACTGGCTCCAGGGAGTTTCCTTTTCAGTCACTAGATAGGGCAAGAAGGGTCTTACATATTGGCTTTGAGTCAGTCTAACTGGCAGCAGGTAAGCACAGGTGAGTGTGCTCAGCCACATAATTCAGCTGTCAGTGGGGCCAGAGCCTCAGGCTCTGAGATTTGTCTGAGTTAAGTGCTTCAGACAGGCCTGTCGCTGCTAGTGTGGAACCCACCCCACGGCTGCACTCTGACACACACACACACTGACCACAACACCGCACACACACACGGATTTTCCAGAGAAGCAACAAAATGAAAAAGGGACTGATGGCATGATAGAGTAAGAAAGCAAGACACACTCACATCCAACCACCCACACACACACACATTTAAAACACCTTCACGCAAAGTGAAGCAGAGGTGTGGATGGACGACTTTACTGAAGCTATGTCAACGTCCAGGAGGATGAGATTCCAGGATAGGAAATGAAAGTGGAAAAAGGTGGCAACAACGAACCAATTCCTCGCACCAGTGATGCAGAATGACACAGCAGATGAAAACAGGCAGCAGGAAACCGGGAGCGCTCCCGGCTGCTTTTGAAAATGAAACTTGTGAGTGTGCGTTAGAAGCAGAGCCAGAGACACCAACGTACACACAAAACACACAAGCACAGTATTGAATTATTTCATTACTTTACTAATCAAATGCCTCTCCGCTTCCTACCCTGCACACAGCATCTGTTTGTGAGTCAGCAGGGTTATTTTTCTCCTCCATTTATGGTTCAAAATCATGTCTAGAAACGACGCATACAAAGTAAGCAAGAAAACTGTTGCAGCTTCATTAGGCAGAAAGTGGAATGGAACAGGTGATTTGTTCTTTCCACCGTTTTCCCACAACTACACTACAGTAGAGCCATACAGAAACTCTAATTCCAACTGAAGCATGCAAAACTACTGAAGTCACAACTAAGTGCTGGTGCCTGCTGAGTGGTTACATCATCAGAACTGTTTAATA
The DNA here is from genome assembly GCF_043380555.1 of Nothobranchius furzeri. Taxonomy (NCBI): domain Eukaryota; kingdom Metazoa; phylum Chordata; class Actinopteri; order Cyprinodontiformes; family Nothobranchiidae; genus Nothobranchius; species Nothobranchius furzeri. The sequence goes on from NC_091752.1 coordinate 57,653,248, forward strand.
AAGACAAATCCATCACAAAGGAAATCACTGAACCATTCGCCTTTCATTATTCAACATCATAAGAGCCTAACAAAGATAATGAGCTGGTTTACGCTACTCTGCATGTACAGTTATAAGGCGAATAAGCAGTTTGGACTCATTACTACACATTTTCTGTTGCAAACTATAAAAACCCAGAAATCCACTGAACTGTACTTGTGTGTGGCATCACCTCTGCATACACTGAATGATAAACCCAAAAGACAAGTGCAAATAAATACAAAAAGAGGATAAAACCCTCTGTAGCGGAATATAGTTGGTATATTCTTACACTTTTATTAAGGTTCAGAGATATCACTGATCCAAACCTGGGCTAGAACATTACTCTTTGGACCGGGCCCTTAGAATCAAAAGAGGTTGTTTTTATTACAGGGAATTTTATTCAATTACTTTGTACTGAATTAGAGACAAGAAGAGAGAGCGAGAGATGGGACGTTTAAGAATATTTATTTTATAATTATTTGAAACAATCACCAGGACTAACTCTCTAATGATGGATGCAGATGAATGTAATGCTGAAGTGTTGGTGTGTGTGTGTGTCAGTTCAGAATCTCCATCTGGTGGAGGCAAGTCTGAGTGCGAGGTGTTGTTCGCTCCTAACTGACCGACGATGGGCTTTAGGAGGAAGACATGAGACGCTATCTATGCCTATCTACGTACCGTGCGGAGACCCCCGTGTTAGATCCGGATGCCAGGTCCTCAACCCTCCTTGGTGCTGGAACTGGTGAAACAGCATCAGCAGCACGACAAACCAGTCTATGGATAGTCTCCCGGTACAACGGCAGGTTTCAGCGTCACGTAGAGACCCCCCCTTTATTGGGTCAGAGAGTTCAGCTTTTATTCTGAAGGAACTGTCGTCTTGTTGATAAAACGACAGACTTTTCCAGCTTGACAGTTCTCAGCTTAAAAGTAGAAAATACAGCCGGCCAGTCTGTACTTCACTTAGCGATGATGGACATCGGATGGATTTGAGAGCTGGTTGAGTACTTGGTTAGAACTCCGTTGGAACTGCCTTGGAACTACGTTGAAAAACTGAGTTAAAATGGCGTTGTTCTGTTTTATTAAGCTTAGTTTTTTATGATTCTTAGCGAATCGGAGTGGACAGATTAACTAAACACCACAGAGCTCTGCCACGCATCAGAAAGGAAGATCTGATTGGATGAGTGAACAATGTGTCATGCGTTTACCTTATGTGAATCAGGATGTCTAGTGGGCCATTCCCATCTGTACCGGGTCGGCCCGGGCCGGGTAGCCCCAGTCGGCCCCAGCCTGGCCCGGTTGATTCCACACATCCTTGCCTTAAGCCCATGTGGGCTGATTCTACCCACCAATCAGAGGCTTGCTCTAATGGAAGGTGTGAATTTGCTGTCAGCAGTGGGTGAGTTAGCCCTGGTCGGCCTGAAGCAGACCCCCTCGAGAAGAGGGCTGAGAATGAGCCTTGGTTGGCCCGGAAAAATACCAGGCCACCCAGATATGTAAACAACCTACGCTACCCGGCCCAGGCCGACCCGGTACAGATGGGAATGGCCCATAGCTCAGTCAGCCCCAGTCCTGTTATTCATTAAACACATAAATCATAACATTTTGATTTCACAGATCGGTCACCTGATTATTATTGACCAACAGTTGTTTTGATTAGCTTTATTAGAAATAAAGTTCTTTGATTAACTAATGAAAAGCATTCTTCGTCCTTCTTCTGTCTTCTTTGCTGGAATGTAAACATCAGAAGCAAGCGCACGACCTTGGCAATTTATGCACACTGTCACTGTGTCAAAGGGCAGCTGTTAAGGGCAGAAATGGCATATTCATAACGCTACACCTCTAACTGGAATTTTTCAAAAAAGCAGCTCTTCAAGCTGATGGAGCAAATTTAGGAAGACCAAAGCCCAGATGTCACTGTTCAGATGAAGATGGAGATTAGAGACTTGTTGGGACGAAAAGACTAAATGTGGGCCTGTATTCCCTCAAGTCCTGTATGATGACTTTGAAGATAGATGACCATTTATTGTTTTTCAGTTAAAGGTGGGCTTAAAGGTCTACTCCCAAACCAAGTTGCATCTTCAACAGCGATGAACAGAGAAAATTAGAGCTTTTGTGATACATTTCCCTTGTTTTTGGAATCTTTTTTTTTTTAAGTGCTCCAAGTCTTGAAAAGCCAGCAAAGGAGATAAAAATGTGACCTGGAATTCTTCCTCATTTCACTTAGCAACACTAAAGAGTTTTTAACACGTAAAGCCAGGGGTTCTCAATCCTAGTCTTAGAGGGCCGGTATCCAGCATGTTTTAGTGGCTTCCCTGCTGCAACACACCTGATTTCAATCAGCAGGTGATTACAGGCTACTGCACAGCCTGAAGAGGTGCTGAACAGGTGATTCAACCACTGAATCAAGTGTGTTGGAGCAGAGGAACAATGAAAACATGCTGGATGTCGGCCCTCCAGGACCAGGATTGAGAACCCCTGCTTTAAGCTATTTCTTTCAATCCTGTTTCAGTGGTTCTTCAGCCAGAGTGAGCATTACTAAGTAAGCTTCTGCTGACCAGAAACTGTAATTATCAGCTGTGTTGGCATCATGTCTGAGCCTGGAAGTAAAAGTAATAGAGTAATGTCTTCGGAGGTGAAGCAAAGAGCTAAAACCAGAGTGAACATTGACGTGACCTACACTTGTTTCAGGGAGAAGAGGCAGGCGACAAAATCACTGATGATAACCTGGTGGCTTTGTTGTTACCGGACGTGAAAGTAATAATGTTTTTGTCCAACCGTGTGGATCTTTTTACTTCATGGCTACCGTAAATCCTCTAATACAGGCCGGTATTCAATTAAAGGCCAGGTCTCCAATTTTGGCCGGTGTCGGAGTAGGCGGAGGTGAATAATGGCCGGTCTCTTATTGTGGCCGGGTGGAATGTGGTAACAAGCAAGTACGGGGGCGGTTGTGTCATCGTCTCACTTTTGATTTGCGAGTGATAGACCGCGAGGGTAACTTTAACCGTGCGGAGACGAAGAGGAGGCGAAAATTTGATATCAAGTTCAAAGAGAATGTGTGCTGCAGAACACTGGGGAGCAATAGGGGTTGTATGAACTAGTCGACTTCACTATAGTGGCTTTTTATGCCTGTCATCGACTAGTCACTGTCACGTGATAATGACCGGCAAGATGCAGCCCTCGGAAAAGACAGCAGCCTGCTGTCAGCAGGTGACAAGCTCCTGCGCTCGTGGGGGGGGGGGGGGTCAACACGCTCTGCCACAGCGTCGGTACTGACACGCGATCGTTCATGTCGGTTCATTTCCTTTAATGTTTTCTGTCTTTTATTTGCGCCTGATGCGTTTCGCTGCTGTGGAGCGGGGCACATCACCTTGTCCTCCGACGCACTGATCACTGATGCGGCCGGCAAGCAGCGAGCACTCCGCTGTTTTTGCGGTCGGTAATCTGCCTCCTGAGCACGGCCACAGTAACAATCAGGTGTTCCCAAATTATTTAACACGCGATCGTCCATGTCGGTTCATTTCCTTTGATGTTTTCTGTCTTTTATTTGCACCTGATGCGTTTAGCTGTGGAGTGGGGCGCATCAACTTGTCATCCGGTGACGCACCGATCACTGATGCGGCCGGCAAGCAGCGCACACTCCGCTGTTTTTGCGGTCGGTAGATCTTTTAGAACTGCAGTTCAAAGGTAACTCATAAGGTGAATATATATTAACCCAGGTAGCAGTTTCTCTTTAGGATTGAGAGGAGATGCAGGAAGATAATAAACAGGCAGGACAGAAAAATAGTCAAATAATAACAAGTTAGTTTTTGTACCTGGTGGTTGCAACAAACAGACACCGTTGAAGGTAATCAGAAGTGATTAACAGAAAATGAAATAATTATTTTAATGTTTAGAGCAGCAGGAACTCCGAGAGGCTGCAGGCGCATCAGTGAGTTTGCGGCCGCTGCGCAGGGGGAGGGGGGAGATGGCTGAAGCAGAAACTACCATTGTTAAAAGAAATGTGTTTAACTTTGAAAATGTGGGCGCAATTTTAATTGTCAAAAACTCCAGCGAACCATTAGTTCATTTTGCTCAAATAGAAATAGAGGCCTGCCTCTAATTCTGGCCCTCCTTCCAATAAAGACCTGGAGCTTGATGAGCTTGAGTCAAATACAGGCCCGGGCCTGTATTAGAGGATTTACGGTAGTTTAAAAATCAGTTGATTCTTGTTAGCATTAGCTCGTTGTTAGCACTATTTACAGCATGCTGCTGCAGGGTTGTTTACGACCGTTGTAGTTCCACTTTCAACCAGTAGGGGGAAAACCCGGAAAACTTATTTAGTCTCGTGTTGCTTCCAAACGGATAACTAAATGCGTTTTCACGCATGCGCACGCGCGCACACACACACACACACACACACACACACGCACACACACACACACACACACACACACACACACACACACACACACACACACACACACACACACACACACACACACACACACACACACACACGCACAAAAGAAACCAAATAGGAGAGCCAAACTCAAAAATAAAAACCCTCGTAACCATATCTGGCCATGACAAGTGAGATCAGCTGACCCATCACTAGAGCCTTTAACCCCTGGTGACCATCAAAATAAGAGTGTGGCTGACTTGATTATTCTGTCAAACTAAAATGACCCTCAAATGCGTCATGCGTAGGTCAGGAAACTATAATTGCTTTTCCCACAAAATACTGTGATTGTTTATTAAGCTGTTTGCATTTCATTGTTCTCTTTACACGTCAGAGGCTCAAGAGCCAGAGAAGCAGCATAAATCAAATGCAAAGGCTGTCAAAGTTTCAGAATATCTCCTCAGTTCATCTGAGGGGATGCAAAAGGTTTTAATTGTGTTAGCGAGCCTGTTTCTTTCCTGCCGAGGAGAATCTGATCTACAATCTAGCCTCGTCAGAGCTGAGATTTGTGGGTCCTGATATGAAGCTTGCTCCACAGCCCACTGCAGCAGTGCCCCAGCATCATCGAAACACAGCTGTGCTCGGCCTTGCAGCTGGGGAAAAGGTCTGGAAACTTCACACTGTGCGTTCAAACTCTGGCTGCTAGTTTCTCTTCTGCAGTTTGTGAAATTTTTTTCCATCAGTCTGTCACACTGCACATTACTCCGATGCTTTCTGAGGCAGGTCTTTGCACGCATTGGCTCCTTTCCCCCTTAGATGTCCTTGGGCTAATTGAAGAGTATCATTAGTGGCAGCCTCACTAGGCATTATGGGACATGATTTGTCCTGTCTTGTGCCATCAGCTGACGGGAACAGTAGATAACCTTTACCTATGAGAGCTCGGTCACATTATCTCCATCTCAAAGTCCTTTTGTTCAGAACAACATGAATGCAAAATGAGAAACACTTTGCAAACAAATACCCTCACTCCAGCTCGCTGCCAAGCCCTCATGGAACAATAATTGGCCCAGAAGCCTCGCTGTATGATGCTAGGAGTGCCTCAGAGCAGAGGTTGGAGGTGTGAAACAAACACACTGTTAAAGGACAACACACACCGCTGTGGTCGCATCCGACACTCATAGCTTTCCTCTGGCCCTGAGCAAAGACAAGGACAACTCAGAGGCGTGCAAACGCCTGGCAACACACAGTCTCGTGGCTTTAGCACATCATTCACACATACACACTCAAGGAATGAAGTCGAAAAGAACCATCATCAGTGGTATAAAACTCTGTGTAGACCTCAGAGCAAAACCTTAGTTTTCACTTTCCATTTGCAGCTCAGCTTCTAAAAGCCAACACTGTTGTCCCAGAGAGGCTTGTTAAAAACACCAGCAAACAGCGCAACACACACACACACACACACACACACACACACACACACACACACATACACACACACACACACACACACACACCGTGGGCTTGATCTTCTCATGATGACAGGTTTGCATATCAGGGCCAGGTGGCTCAGAGGAACAAGCCCTGCTAGGCGGAGCAGGTCCTGGTGCCATGTGGCACTGTCAGCAAGAAGCCCCCTCCTTCTCTCATCACCTTTTCCGCTCTCAGGGATTTAAAGCACACCTTGTTCCTGTTGATGGAGAAAGGGCAAACCTGTCCAAAGTGACACACTGTTTATGAAAACTATCACGGCAAGATGATGCACAACAGACACACACAGATGTCTGACATATGATGTCTTAAAAATATCACATTTTTACAGAGAAGCAATAACAGAACTAGTTTTAGTGCAGAAAAAGCAACAAATAAAATAGTTCAGTTTCTAAGTGAACTTGCGCTAGAAAACATGAATGAGGTGTTTGTCCCAGGGAAAGCAGAAGGGCCCAGGCGGTCAGGAACAGAGAAGCAGTAAGTGTCTGCATGTCTCCTGAGACGCGCATGAATGGGAGAGGGGGGCTTGGTGGTGACCTTCCTCTTTAGAGCAGGACAATTCTGCCGACTTTGTTTCTTCTGGGCATTGAGAGGACACGCACCGTAAGCACGATTATTCACAATGTCAAACAAGAAAAGACAGTTTCCCCTCACCAAATCTCAACCAAGTATCCGCACAGAGTCAGACCTTCCACAAAAACACTGTACCGGTGTTCCAACTAAAGCTGCATGATGACGTCCAACTAAGAAACAACTACTTCAACAACGTTCTTCTCAAACATCTGGAGAGCCCAGATAACTCTCATAAGCCTGACTGATAAGCTGATGCGGACTGTCTTGCATACCAGCTGTGTTATCTTCAGCACGACCTGTCCAGCTTTAGCACAAAATCACGTCTCTAATCCGAGATTCCGTCAGAATCCTGTCGGCTCACAAACATCAGGCCATCCCGAGGTCTCCCTTCCTATTGCACTCAACATGTCAATATCCTTCCTCTCTTTTTGTCCCCACTCAGCGCAGAGGTGGCCTTTGTGATTTTGCCGGCTATCCTCGGGCCCTACCACAGGTCACTCAAAAGCAGCAACTGAAACTTCTGACCTCTCCCTAAAGACTAACGCTCACTTGGCTGCGCCTGTCTCGTCACGCTCTCTGTTCTGTTTTGTATTCTGTGCCTGTGATCCCTCCATCCTTGACAGGTCCTGGCTGCATGGTCTGTTGGCAGAACAATGGATGCAGCTGAAATCACTCACTCACTAACACACACACACACACACACACACACACACACACACCCTGGCATGAAAAGCTAGTCGTTGCAAAGAATAACCCCAGCTGACATAATCTCAAGCGCTTCAGCTTCCCTCTCCGTCTACGTCTTTCTTTGCTTCGTGCCGGCGTGGCGCTCTGACAGATAATTCCCCTTTGCTCTTCTTCTCCCTCACATAATGATGACCATACGGCCTGTTTGCCTTTCAGCACACCTGTGTAGACTGCAGAAATACCCACTTGAACAAGCTTTAGCACCTTCCATCACAAAAAGCACATAAAGAAATTAACTTTGAAGTAACATTTGTTATATTTTTCCAAAGTGGGAATTCCTGAATCCCTAATGCGAAATGTGAGTGCAGCATTCTGAAGAAAAATATAAGTTCAATAGACCGTTTAAACACTTCCAAACAGTTTCACCAGAAACTGACGGTGACCCATAACTTGCAGGTGTGACGGCTGTGTGAGATAACACAATGAAACCACAACAATGACAGCGATGTGTTTCTCAGCATTTGTGTTCTAATGTAAACTGCCCAGATCTTTATTTCTACTTATTCCTGACAGACATGTCAGGATGTGATTGAACCGAACATAAGAGGATAAGGCTAATACTTGATGCTGAAGCTACTGACTTGATTTTGGACCTAATCACACCTTAAGACAGCAGCTAATCTAAGTGAGGTAAAAAAAATGGATTGTGCAGGAACAATCCCCATCTCAGAAAGAAAAAGATAAGCAAATAAATTAATTAGTTCTAGTTAAAATCACTTCATTTGTCATTAGTTCAATCCCGTTTGCCACTGTTAATCTGGCAGAAATATTATAGATAAATTGAGACTGATGGTGATGTACCAGTTTATGTATCACTGATGAATGTTTGGGTTTTAATAAATTAATTAAAATTAATAATGATAATTAAATTAATATGATACAACTTAACATTTTGGCACAGTGCAAATAGGTCCATTCAATCCCAAATAATGTTGGAATGTGTAATGTTTCATTCCTCGGTAGGGATTTCCTGTTCCGATATCGACTTTGGCCCAAAAACATTGTATTGAATTATATCGGACTGCATCAGAAATGTCCGACATTAGCAGTACGTTCTGCTTTAAATTCCATTCCAGCAATTCTATCCATCAGCGCCCAGATCCAGCATGCAAAGTCCACGTGATCAGAACGGTGTTAGCAAGCAAAGTATTGAGGAACAGTGTCAGCCATGTGGCTGTATTTTTCATTAAAGTCTGAAAACGACAGTTTGACTCGGTGCAACACTCGTTAGGCACAAATTCCCAGCGGTGGAACAAAACCGGGGAAGATTAATATGTCCAGCCTCATCGTGCATTTGAAGCAGGATCACAAAACATTGCATGAGGATTTTTGCAGTGAGTGAAATTGAAACTTTAGACACTCAGTTGTAGCAGTTGGTCAGTGAATAATGTTGTGTTTTTTTCCTTATGTCCCTAACCTCAGCTGTTCACATTTATGCAACCAAAGGTTAATAAAAATGTGTCAAGTTTTTATTGTTGCCAGATTTTGTTTTCTGTTTAAGTAATATCACTTGATCAAGCCTTCTATACATTCCACACTATGAAATATAAATGTGTGACATAAATATATGTGTGACTTGTGCTGATATTATATCAGATAGATATCGGTATCGGTCAGTACTTAAGGCTGCGATATCGGTATCATATCCTTAGTGAAAAAAAGTTGCATTGGCACATCCCTATTCCTCGGCTTAATTTATTTGGGACTTTAAGTATTTTCTAGAGTTTTCCCCTTTCAGAAATTATGTATGATTTGTCAGAAATCCATAAAATCCATAAAAATGATTATCTCATGTACTTTTGCTAAGCACACCCCCTTGAGCTTCGTGCAATAGGAAAATGAGCGCTGACCAGAACTAATCGATAGCGTTAAACTACTGCAGTGCTTCAAATTTAAGGAAGTACCTCAGCTGATGCAGAGTTGATGAACATTTCACAGACAAGAAAGACTCTAAAATATAAATATATGAGAACACAACATGACATAAGAATAATACTTGTTAAACAGCATGTTTTAGCTGTTTGTCGGCTACAGAAGCACATTAATAAACAGAAACGTGAAGTCATCATTTTAAAAAGCGGAAGGAGAAATTCTTTGTGTGAACTGCTTCTCAGCCACTAGATGGTGCCATCGGATAAGAAAAATACTCCAGAAAAAGACTTTAATACAGATAAATAATGGTGACCTGGAAATGTAAAACGTGTTTTATGTCCTTTGAATTAATTTGTGCTGGATGTAGAAATCTTGCTTTTGCCAATATTGCTAAATGTTTGTTAGCAGTCATGCAATATTGTTGTCCCTTTCCTCCATTTAGGAAGCCTCATCTCATTTAAAACAAAATTCAATTGCCATTCACACACTGCCAACATATTTACTTACATTTGGAACAGCGGAATAGCTGCAGGCAGCGCTGCCTTAACAATTAAACTGTGACTACAACTATGGCAGTGGATGAGTGATCTGAGCAAGCCACCCATGCACCACCAACTGTCTGTTCACAAATCACAACATGAGTGATGGCAACTTCACAGGGGGTTGATGATGAAACGTGTTCGGTCGAGCTCCAACTTTCTCTCTGGAGCTACAGCAGGAACAAAAGATGCTGCTAATTACAAGTGCAGCCGCTACCCTGGAAAGAGATGAGGAGGGGATCTGCACAGTGATCCACATCAGACTTGAAACGGAGAATCAACGGGTTCACAATGTCTCTGTAAGAAGGACAGAATCAATATGATACAGTGGCTGCTAAGGAACATCGCTGTAATGTTACGTTTTTGATGATGCATTAGAAAAAAACGGCTGAGGCAGCGTACTAACAGTTACAGAGACGGAAACAAGAAATAAAGCAAAGGAAAAAAGATTCATTCAAAGTGATAAAAAGAGGGAGAGCAGCCTCAGTAGGGAATCTTTCAGGTACTTGGTGCACATGCATGCATGTGCGCACGCACGCACGCGCGCACGCACACACACACACATGTTGTTTGGCAATAGCCTTTAGGTGTGACAGCATGGGGGATTCCTGGTTGTGAGGGGCCGGTGGTGAAGCATGAGGAATCACAGGAATAATTTAGAAAACTAGGGTTTTTATTTATTTTTAATCTTTTTTTGATTATTAACCCAAGAACTTAATTTAACAAAGATAAATGCTGAGCTCATAAAAGAGGTCAAAATAACAACTGAACTCAAGCAAAAATGTGAGCAAACCAACTGGCTGCACAAACAAACTTAAATGACCTCCAAGAACTGACACACATGGGTGTGTGTGTGTGTGTGTATATATATATATATATATATATATATATATATATATATATGTGTGTGTGTGTGTGTGTGTGTGTGTGTGTGTATATTTATGTGTGTGTATATAAATCAGCTGCCCGCGGATAAACGGAGTAGGAAGTGGCGCCACCATCGGCGTCAGCTCTGAGGATTTTTTGCAGTCGGCAAACAAATCTGTCAGCAAGGTAAAGAGAAACCTTTCCTGTGTTTTAAAAAGAACCAAAAATGGAATCATCGATAACTCTTTCATTTGTAATTAATTACTCCTTAAGTGAAAAAACTGAAGATTTCAGCGTTCCAAGGGAGACCAAACATTTCATCAGTACCCTAAAGATTATCCACAAAGTGGTTAAAACCCAACAAGTTTCTGTAAATACTCAAAAAACAGCTCATTAATTCCTCATTGTTGTTCAGAGCGTTTCAAATCCTAATGTGATGCCACCCTTTAAAATCTTGTGAATGTGAATAAAAGATGATCTTATCTTAATAAAAGATCTAAAAGATGAGAAGTTATCCAGTTGTTGAAGCTATCATGGACAAATGAAACGGCATTCTTAAATGTTTTTCTGCTTCAGCACGGTGGTTAACAGGTTTCTGCAGAACATACTGAAGTGGTAATGTAACCATTGAACTGGGTTTACTGGAGCAGGAACACACATTTTTCACACGAAAACGGATCTTTTTAAAAACTCCGGCCAAAGTGAAGATCTGCGTTTTCTCCGTTTTGGGTGTCTGCGTGTGGACAGACAAAACCGGAGTTTTAAGGTCCGCAACGTCACTTTCCGCGACAAAAAATGCTGACATCACGTGTGCGACCTGTGTTTACACTAGCCGGCATCATGGAAGCCCTCAGAGCTGCGCTCGCTTTATCAATTGTCCAAGCGCTTTTTGCTTGTTTGTTTTTGCAAGCGGAATTACTGCTCCTTGCGGAAGACCACAGACGAAGGACGAGGTTAAGAACGGGGGAAGTACTGCCGCCTACAGGTCTGGCATGTCCTTAACAACGTATTTATCCGGGTACGTGTGGACAGAGTTTTTTTTTTTAAACGAGGTGGTGTGGAAGCAAGTTTTTGGAGGGGCGGATATTCGTTTTTATAAAAACCCGGCTACGTGTGGACTAGGCCTTAAAGAGATAGCTTTAATTACACCTGCCTAATCAATTATATCTATGCATACACGCAGCAAGCTGAAAACGCACAAACCGTGTGCTATTAGCACCAGCTTCAGCAGGAACCGGCGCCCTTTGTCAACTCATTCATAATTCACACCACCATTTATCACATGCACACTCCTGCTGTGCACCCTAATGAGCCACTACAATCACGGACGGGGTGGGACTCCGTGTGTGGTTATTTGTACTGAAGGGCAAAACCAACATGAAACGTTTCTCACCGAATGACGTGGTAGCAGATGGAGTGAGAGGTTATTGTGTGCGTCACCTTAGGAATGAGCTCCATCAGTCAGTGCCAGTACAAGTAAAAGTGTGATTGTTAATAGGCGTGCTGGCCTTTTCTGTACCCTTGATAATAAAAAAGACAAAAGCTTAGATGGCATAAGCAACTCATGAAAGCAATTTATCACCAGAGTTTCTGCACAACAAATGCTGTAGTGGAGGAGATCTAACTCACTGTGTGAGAACAAAAACGGGAGACAGGCACTTTTTCTACTCGTGCCAAGGTTTGCAGATCTTTCAGAGGAAATGTGCTACATTTCTATCTGTGTAGGCGTCTTTTGGAGACATGTCTGAGTAAAATCGCTGCACACATTTGGCTTTCTCCTTCACGTTTCTTTTGTGGGGCTCACTGTCAAATTAGATCAAATTCCACTGATTCAATAACAATGTATTTAACCCATTTCTCTCTGGAATAGCACCTAAAAAGAGCCAACTGACCCTCACCCCTTTCAGTAGCCTGTTGCCATGGCAATTAGCCTTGGCAGGACCCACGATGCAGAGATTGGGTATGTGTGAGTGTGTGTTGCTGCAGATGGTAAATGTCCTTACCAAGTCCAGATGGACTGTGCAGAGGACAAACTCTAGAAACCTGACTATCCGTCTTTGTCTCTTTAAAGCAACTTTCTGATGTCCTTTCCTTGATTCTTTATTTTCGAGTTTCTAGTTTGTGAAAAGGACGTTCCACCTACCGGCCGCAAAGAAATCTCTAGCTTCCCTCCGATGCCTGCGCAGAAGTTCGCATGTGAAAACCTTTCCGACAATCCATGTGCGTCTCTCCATTGCGGAGCTCTTGGAGAAGTATAAACCCAAATCTAGTATTTTGTATGACCACTGGGATTTTTAAGGACAGCACCAAGTCAAGGCATGGAATGAACAAGTTGGCGACATACTGCGACATCGATCTTTTTCCATTCTTCAAGAAGAACCTCTTTTAGAGCCTGGATGCTGGATGGAGAGTGATGCTCAATTTGCTGCTTCAGAATTCCCCACAGGTGTTGGATTGGGTTCAGATCAGGAGACACACTTGGCCATTCAATCACCTTCAGCCTGTTCTTCAGAATGCAACAGTAGCTTTAGAAGTGTGTTTTGGATCATTGTCGTGTTGGAAAAGTGCACAGAGTGATGGCAGCATCTTCCCCTTCAGTATAGAGCAGTACATTGTTCCTGAGTTCATGATTCCATCAATGAAATGCAGCTCCCTAACACCAGCAGCACTAATGCAGTCCCACATAATGACACCACCACCACCATTTTTCACTGTAGGCACCATGCATTTCTCTTTGAAATCCTCACCTTTACAACACCATACAGTTTTGAAACCATTAGTTCCACAAACTGATATTTGTCTCATCACTCCAGAATAGAGTCCCAGTAGTCTTAATCTCTTTCAGCATGGGCCCTAGCAAATCCTAGGCTTACTTGCTGTGCAAGGTCTTTGGGAGAGGCTTTCTTCGTGGACGATACTCATGCATGCCATTCCTCTGCAGTGAGCGCCATGGTGTCACAGGAAACGGTCACCAGTTTGGCTTTCTACTGCTTTAGCCAACTGCAGTGAACTTGCACGATGATTTTCATCAACGCTTCTCATCAGAAGACGCTCCTGTCGAGATGTTAACTTCTGTGGACGGCCTGGACGGCTCTGTAATTCTTACATTTCTGGATCACTTTTGCTAAAGCTTTGCTGATCTTCTTGTAGCCCTCACCTTATTGTGTAAAGAAATGATTTAATTTCTCAAATTTTGTGACACTTCTCGTCCACGTGGGGCCATTGCTGACAGCATGAAATGGGAAGGGTTTGTCTTTGATAAGTAATGCCCTCTAACACCTCTTAAATTGACCAGACTCATGTGGTTGAATGCCTGTTAGAATTTTGTAGATGTTAAGTGTGACTTTTCTCCTAAGACTATAACTGTGAATAGATTCGTTAGGAAAATCTCTCCTTTGTGTGAGCAAATCTTGTTTGCAATCAATGGCCCACATTTGTGGGTTTTTGTAGTTTGGTATCTCATAGAAAATTTTGATTGTGAAAGGAAACTAAAGGTTTGCTGACAAATGTAGTGGAGTGTACTCACTTATGCTGAGCACAATGGTATTAACTGTCAATATCCACCTCCACACATCTGAGAGATAAAGTACAGGATTATGTATTGGGCCATTCCCATCTGTACCGGGTCGGCCCGGGCCGGGTAGCCCCAGTCGGCCCCAGCCTGGCCCGGTTGATTCCACACATCCTTGTCTTAAGCCCATGTGGGCTGATTCTACCCACCAATCAGAGGCTTGCTCTAATGGAAGGTGTGAATTTGCTGTCAGCAGTGGGTGTGTTGGCCCTGGTCGGCCTGAAGCAGACCCCCTCGAGAAGAGGGCTGAGAATGAGCCTTGGTTGGCCCGGAAAAATACCAGGCCACCCAGATATGTAAACAACCTACACTACCCGGCCCGGGCCGACCCGGTACAGATGGGAATGGCCCATATGTTAGCCTGCCTGCAGCCATCCACCATTTCAGTGGTGGTTAATGGAGCAGCGCCATTAACAACTTGGAGCACATTACTCTCCTGTTTCATCAGATGCCTCTGGGCTTCAGTAGATGGCTCTAACATCAATATTTATGTTAAAAAGTATTCATCTTACATGAATAGAACCACTACATCAAACCTTGTGTTTTACACCAACAACAATGTAGCTAAAATCCACAAAGATAAATCACTTGAATCTGCCATCACAGACCGAAATGAAAGGTTGGATGTTTTAAGAAAAACTGTTTTTAAGATGGTTTGTAAAGATAAAGATCGGAGACGCACCAATTGGGATGTTGAGGGCCAATGCCATTTTTTGATAATTGAACAGCTCTGATCTGCTAATACTAATTTAGACAATTTGTGATCAATCCCAAAGACGTACAGTACAGGCCAAAAGTTCGGACACACCTTCTAATTCAATGTGTTTTCTTTATTTTCATGACCATTTACATTGGTAGATTCTCACTGAAGGCATCAAAACTATGAACGAACACATGTGGAGTCATGGACTTAAACCAAAAAAGGTGAAATAACTGAAACCATGATTTATATTCCATTTTCTTAAAAATAGCCACCCTTTGCTCTGATTACTGCTTTGCACACTTTTGACATTCTCTTGAAGGAGTTCCTGGAGGTGTTTAGCTCTTGTTGGCTCCTTAGTAAACGATCATGATCATAAAATAAAGAAAACACATTGAATGAGAAGGTGTGTCCAAACCTTTGGCCTGTACTGTATAACCAACAGAACCTGGAAGTGACGCGCCACCATCAGCGTCAGCCTGAAGAAGCCGGCAGCCGTCGGCGAAACTGTAGCTACAAACAGGTAAACAAAACTGTTTCTGTGTTTAAAAAAGAACGAAAGCATGGATTTAGAAAGACACAGCAAGAACACACCTAAGAAGAACCTGGAGGATTATGACTGAAAGAAAATAATGTGGCCTAAATCAGCAAAGAGCAGCTTGAGAAAAATATCAGAATTGTAACTGTTGCATGTGGAACCCTAGCTGATTACAATCACCATACAGCTTTATGGGGCAAGTCTTTACACAAGATGTACTGAAATAATTAAAAAATTACACATTTGACCTGAAAAGGGGTTGGAATAAAGTAGCAGGTGTTTTCTCTTTAAACAAGCAACAGTTTAAAACAGTTCAGTACTTCTTAAAATATATTGAATTTTAAGAGTTTTGCCAAGAAATTAATCTCTCAATCGTATAATTTTGCTTTAGTTAATTTTTTTCCATTATATCACATAAATTAAACCCTAACGCATCAGGCCGAACATTAGATAAAATAAGCCAAAAACCGTCCATTATCTTCAAGGTCACCTGCACCTTTATCCTTTGTGGGCCCCAGTATTTTACTTCATGTTGTAGTCTCACACTGGCTGACATTAAAAATGCCAAAAGGCTTTTTGTACCTATTGAAATGGTGTACTAGACTTCATGTTGGCAGTGCATCCTGCTTCACACAATCTGTCTCCTCCACCAGCTCAGTCATATTAGATGCCTTTTCACACTTGACACGAAGAAAGAAAGCAAGACAAAGCGACGCTAAGAGCAAAGTCGTCAAAAGTTTAGTAGAAAGCTCAGAGCTGAACGCAGATAAGATTATCGACGGGTTTTTGTGATGTTCCTGCCTTTTATTCAGAAACTCATTACCCCTCTTTAGTGCAAAGCCGTTGTGTTCACTGGGGCGGAGCAGTTAGCAACACAGTCGCTCTGCAATTCCCCTGAATTAGTACAAGCTTAATAATCCTGCTGTAGTAGAGGTGTGTGTGTGTGTGTGTGTGTGTGTGTGTGTGTGTGTGTGTGTGTGTGTGTGTGTGTGTGTGTGTGTGTGTGTGTGTGTGTGTGTGTGTGTGTACAGATTTGAGCTCAGGAGTCTAGAAGAAAATTATGCGAGGCATTTGACAGTTGAGATGGAGAAAGCAGCTGAAAATATATTAGGACGAATAAGCAAAACTGTCTCCCCCCCCCCCCCCCCCACTAAGTACAGTAATGTGTAGGCAGAACACACACACACACACAATCTTGAGAGTGTGAGGGAAAAAGTGAAACATGTATGCCATTTTTTATCTAGATCCAGGCGCGTTGTGGTTTAAAGTATAAATGTGCTTCTTTGTGTCTCTGCCAAACCAAAGCCAGGTTCCGGTCAAAAGCATTCAATCTCAGATTCATTCGTTTCTTTGGATTTTCCCCACTCCCCCACCACCATCTTGGATTGCAACTGGCATTAAAAGTCCTTCTTGTGTTCTCTGAGGGAATCAGCTGTGAGCTGAGGAGGTCACTGAAAGCCCAACCTGCAGTCTGGTTCATGTACTGCTAAATCAAGCAGACTGAGGCTTAAAAGCAAAACAAGGAAGTTGGCGGTAGCGGTTCAAGCTGTTAGAGCTACTTGTGTTGTCTTTGAACACAAAAGAAAATGCAACGGCTTGAATCAACACATTCACCTGGCCAGATCTCAGGTTAAACACAAGACTTAACAAGAAAGTTCTTAACAAATCTGATTCAGTGTGATCAAGGTGACGGGTAGAAGCATTTGTACTGAGCTTCAGGCAAATGCAGAACAATTTGCTATAATTTGGAACAGAATTCACATGGGCTTTAATGGAAGTGAACGTGTGCATGTGAGGCTCTGAAACACCACAAATGGATCTAATAATTTCTCTGTGCAGGACCTGAAATCGGTGAGAACACTACAGCCATAAAACATTTAGAGAATAACAAACGTTGGTTTTTACAAAGTCCGCCGTTTCTGTGTTTTATTTTTGTTTGCTGTTTCAATGGTTTCAAAGGCTTTTCTAACACTTTCACGATGTTTATACTGAGTCAGTGTTTGTAATTCCCTCTAGACAATGCTGTCAGTCGCCTGCTGGCCCAAATCAGGGCTGATGCAGCTCTTTCTTCCATACTCAGTGCTTGCAGTTTCTCAGAATTTGCATGTTTTTATTTGTCCATCTGCTTCTTTATGGTCAAGTTCTCAACATGATTAAGTTCTGGAGAGTTTTCTGGCTATGGATCAAAATACCGTAAATCCTCTAATACAGGCCCGGGCCTGTATTTGACTCAAGCTCATCAAGCTCCAGGCCTTTATTGGAAGGAGGACCAGAATTAGAGGCAGGCCTCAATTTCTATTTGAGCAAAATGAACTAATGGTTCGCTGGAGTTTTTGACTACCCCCCCGTGGTACTTGCTTGTTACCCAACACGTTCTCACTCCCAGCGCGTCAAAAACAAACGCTTGGTCAGCCACCCTCCACGTCAGACCCCTGACGCCAAAAGTGCCCTTTTTCGTTACTTATGTGCGAAAAGGGGTTTTTCCCTTATTTGACTGCAGATCCCAATGCATCGTTACACTGACGTGATGGGATGGCCGCTACCGTTGCATCCCAATGCAGCGTTACACTGGCACCAAACAAGCTCTTGTACCTCACCTTAACCTTATCCTCTTATTTAACCTTCCCCTCACCCCTATCCTAACCTTAACAATCTTGCTAGCGAACACGTTAGTGATGTGTCGATCGCTTTAAAAGCTGGCTCTACGAAGAGAACGGCGGGAGCCGCCTCGTGATTGGTAGTTTGGACCGAGCCAACGCGAGGGGGAGGTTTCAACTACCAAGGTGGAGGTTAAAAGTAGAGGGTATGTGTAACCTCCCCCTCGCCAGATGGTATGTTCTAACGTTCCCCTTGGGCGGCAAATACGAAAATTCACAGTCAGACTCTGACTGTCAGAGTCAGAATGCAGGGGAAACAAACGCTTGATCACAGTGAGAGTAACGTTTTAGGTAGCAAGAGGGTTAAGGTTAGGATGAGGGAGAGGGGAAGGTTATAAATAGCGAAACGTTAAGGTTTAGGTGCGGTTAAATGAGCTGGTTCGGTGCCGCATCGGTGAAATGAGGGTTAAGGTTAGGATGAGGTTCGGTGCCGCATCAGCGGATATCTAATCACGTCAGTTTTACGCTGCATTGGGATCTGCAGTTACAAAAGGGGAAAACCCCTTTTCGCACATAAGTAACGAAAATGGGCACTTTTGGCGTCTGGGGTCTGACGTGGAGGGTGGCTGACCAAGCATTTGTTTCCGACGCTTAGGGTGTGAGAATGTGTTGTGTTACCACATTCCACCCGGCCACAATAAAATGCCGGCCATTATTCACCTCCGCCGACTCCGACCAAAATATGAGACCCAGCTGTTAATACAGGCTAATATTAGAGGATTTACGGTACTTATATTTTGTTTCTCAAGCCACATAGTTATTATTTTTGCCTCATGACATGGTGCTCCATACTGGCAAAGGCATCATCACCAATCTGTTCATATATGACTGGGGTAGTTCTTCTTTGTGGTTCCGTTCCTTATTCGGGGCTGCCTGAGTCAGTCCACTCCCTTGGCTGAGAAGCTTCTACTGTTGGCATGACCCAGGACTCAATGGAAAACTAAAACCTCAAACCTTTAGCAGACTATTCGTTTTTGTTGATTTTCTTAGAAAAAGGTGACTTCTTTGCTGCCTTTCTTCAAAAGCCCCTGGTCATCCTTCTAAAGTCTTCAATTCAGTGTGTGTGCAGTTGCTCTCAGACCTCATTCCTGAACAAGCCCCGCTCTGGTAATGCATCAATCCCACTGCTAGATACACTTTAGCAGACAATGATGGAGCTCTCTCTGACCTTCTGCAGTTTCAAACTCCAACTAGCATATTCAGGACTGTAAACCAGCTCCAACCATGGCTTTGGAGTGGCTACCCAGTTCTGGAAAAGTGTGTCATGCCACTTCAGATCTGCTGACCTTGGCTTTAAATTCAGTTAGAGCTAGAATCCTGCACAGGTTTTACAGTGTTGTTTTTCATTATGTAGCTTTTTCTAAATGATTCCATCAGAGTGTGTGTGTGTGTGTGTGTGTGTGTGTGTGTGTGTGTGTGTGTGTGTGTGTGTGTGTGTGTGTGTGTGTGTGTGTGTGTGTGTGTGTGTGCGTGTGTGCGTGTGTGTGTGTGCTCTGTCTTCTCGATCCCCAGTGAGTCGTGGTGGATGGCTGCTTATACTGAGCCAGGATTCTCTGGAGGTTTCTTCCTGTTAAAAGGGAGTTTTCCTCTCCACTGTCGCTTTATGCTTGCTTAGTATGAGGATTGCTGTATAGTCACTGACACTAGTCAGTGACTTGATGCAATTTGCTGGGTTCCTTATATAGGAAACATTATTTCTGATTGGCTTAATGAACTGACCTGAATTCGAATGTTTATTATGTGAAGTGCCTTGAGACGACTCTTGCCGTGATTTGGCGCTATATAAATAAACTTGAATTGAAAACTTGAATTGAAAATAATGTGGAGTCCAAACTGGCATAAAACCAAGGCTCCAAACTCTCAAAACCTTTGGCCACTATTGTAGAATAAGTGGACACGGGGTTTGCATTGACATTACAAACAGCAGCCAAACGCTCCTTTGGCTTCATATTACCCATCTACTTTACCAGCTATTGATATAAAACCTAGAGCTGGACAAGAAAACGGGGCAAACTCATGAACACCATCAACAAATGTACAAATTCCCTCTGGCGTCTAATCGATCATGACCGCTGGCCTTGGCTGGTTTCCTTTGAAATCCATCTGACATGAAACCTGTTCTCATTGTTGTCTTCTTTTGCTGCCACTTCATAAATAAACACAACCATGACAGTCTCATTACAAGCGATCGATCTTTACGGTTATAAAAATGCTCGTCTGGCAGGAGGGTGCTGTGCTGTGCTCACGGGTCAGAACAACACGAGGTTAGTGTGAGGAGATATGTCGAAGGAGAATTACTAACATTAATCACTTTAGCCAAGGAGAGATTACTCAGCCCTGCTTAATTAGAAGTCAAGGTAAGACAGGGGTGAGAGGTGTGAGCCAAGGCCATGCTGTATCTGCTAAACTTTGCTCTGTTCTTTGGCTTTTAGAAAGTTGCGTTTACAATGTCAACTCACTGGCTCAGCCTGTCTTATGAACCCTGGGGCAGCTGAGAAGCCCCATCTATAATCTTCATTAGCAGAAACAAGATATGTCGTTACATAAAAGAGCTGTCGACATCTTAAACTAATCAGTCCTTTTTACATTTAAGTGGAGCAAACAAGCAATTATAAAAAAAAACAGAACGGCTCTAGAAATAGAAACTTCCTTCAAGCATAACCTATATTTGGGAAGAAAAGAGTGTATGCAAAAGTAAAATACAGCACCCAAGATTGAATCTGTGTCTTGTGAGAATGACAACCACTGAGGTGCGACAACAGAAATGGCCAGTGAGAGCGTGGTGCCAGAGGAGGAGTTTTCAGATGGAAAAGGTTGAGGGAATTACAATTTCCTATGAGCATTCTTTCATTCTTGCTTATAAAGACATTAATATAACGGTTTTCTCTGATGCAGAGTAGGAGTTGTAATCTTTAACACCTTTGTAGTGAGAGATTAAGGCCACAACATGCACGATAGCAATGATTCACCCACGTCATCGTCCAACAAACAAGGTTATTTACCCAGATACAACCGTTTCCTGGAAGAGAAGACAGCAGTGTGTGAAGCTGTGTTTAGACTCATAGCAGCAGAATAATACAGCCATGCTGGCGTTTGGTCCAAAAGGGATAATCTTATGCAGGTCTCATCCCTCTGCATCAAGCACAAAGAGACGGGCACTTTCCAGGGAAATGGAACCAAGTTTAGCTTGCATTCCCAGTAAGACAAAACAAAACAAGGTCTGGATTCTTGTTCAGACCCTTGAAAAGACAAAAACGCCGAGCTAAAGCAGCAGTGCACTCTGAGCTTTTGAAGAGGATCATTTCAACCAACCAAGTGATGGCTTTGGATTACGATTGTGCCGTTTTCTGAGACAACCAAAAAATAAATAAATAAATTGTTCACATTTAATATTTTGTGGATTTAAAACTTTTAGGTAAACTGGGCAGATATGCATGGATTCTGATTACAATGGCCAGCTCTGATTTTGTATTATTGGACAGGTCTGATCGGACAGTGCTAACGTTGGCTGGTTGTTACTTATCTTAAACAGTGATTATCGGTATTTTAGTTACAACATGTTAGCAAAAACGTCCACATGGGAAATCCATTATTGCTTGTGCCAATTAGCACTTAGCAGGAAAGTGTTATCCATTTCTTTAATTTCATATTGCCCAATCACAAATTACACCTCTAAAACTGAAAACTGGCACATTTCAACCAACAGCTCAAGATTTGAGCTCATCCATAATAATAATGGACCCAACATTTTTCCCTCCCCCTGACTCAATCCTCACATAAACCCTCTTGATCCATAACGATAGCGCGACTCGTGTTGCGAATGACCACAGTCACCAATTCTTGTCATGTGTCTATGTATGCATGTCTGATCTTGGAATTGTCTGTACTGAAACAATTGAATTTCCATCTGGGATAGATAAAGTATTTTTGAATTTGAATTGAATTGAACAGACATTAGTCTATTGCAGATAATCAATATTATTGCTCATTTTCAATCATTTGCTTCTTTCTGGCTTCCGTTCTGAATGAGCAAAATTTCAAAGAATTATCAAACACCAGAAATTTTGAAAAGTGTTTTGCTTGAAATGTGCAGATCTTTGCTGATCAGGTAACCAGTCCATCACAGAGCGACACAGAAGACAAACATCCTCATGAATGCTCCTTCCACAGGTGAACCTTCAGGCTGTAGGTTAAGTTGGAGAAACCCCACTCAAGCATGGAGATGACAGACAAATGTTCCAGCCAATATTTGAACAGGGGGACCTTCTTGCTGTGAGGCTACAGTGCCAACAAATCTAATCCTGTGCCACTTGAACTGAACCACATTTCCATTTGTTTATAAAACCACAGGCCTCGGGTCAGAGCAGAGGAAGCAGCAGGACGCAGCTGCAACACTCAATTCACCACATGCTGCTGTACTTTATGTAAACCTCTCCGATAACCGACCAAAAATAACTCGAACCTTTAAAACGAGGCGACAAGCCGGAGATAGACGTCTGAGAATATGCACCTGTGGCTGACAAAAGGAAAGGAGACCCTATTTCTCCAGTTTAGTGTCAGAGTGGACACAAAAACTAGCAAGAAAAGTTTCACAAAGATGAGACAACAGCTGATCAGTGATCAGTGGCTTGGACAACACGATTTGCTTGTGAGTGAAGCAACAAGGACCAGACTCAGCAGGGATCCGCGTCTGGCAGCAACGCCAACCAAGTGATTTACACCAACTGAGCCAGACAGAACAGGGAGTTTTACAGCAACTCTCATCTGACAGCCAGTTCCATCACAGGCACAGAAAACCTACAAGGAGTGGATAAGAACTAAATAAGTGCTGAAAGCAAAAAGGTGTCGAGAATGGGAGAAGTGGAGGAAAGTAATTATATTATGGGTATCACAATTAAAAAACAAGACAGAGTGAAAATCACCAACTACTGTGAGAATTAAGGAAACAACCATAAATCACTACTGTCTGGTGAAAGTTGGTTAAGAGCAAGTCACCCCCAAATCAACTTTTTTTTGCTGATAAACTATGTAATTCAGTGTGTAACCATGCTGTAGACACATGTAGTCAATAATTTGGCACTTTAGTGCATCTTAATATTTAAATATGCTGCCTACAACTGTCAAGTGTTCAGGTAAAACCTCTGGACAGCATTTGAATTTAAATCTGCCATCGCTATTGGCTAAGAGGTACCCTATGATGCTGGCTGGCACAATATGATGTCACAATGTTGTTGTGAACGTGTGTGTGTGTGTGTGTGTGTGTGTGTGTGTGTGTGTGTGTGTGTGTGTGTGTGTGTGTGTGTGTGTGTGTGTGTGTGTGTGTGTGTGTGTGTGTGTGTGTGTGTGTGTGTGTGTGTGTTGTTAGCAGCTCTGCCCTCTTGGTCTGCCAGGTAAAATCATTTGTAGCATTTTTCAAACATTAAGTGGGAGTGGAGTAAGACTGGTAGGGGGTGACTTGCTCTTTAAGTTTTGCTCTCTCACTGGTAGATCTGATTATATCCAGGGACGGCTATTCCATCTGTGAAAAGCCAAGTGGTCATAAAGATTAACCGATAATTTATGGATCTCAAATTATTAATGTGTAAATTACTAATGTGTGCATTACAAGTTCATAATATTCCCTACGAAAAAACTGCACAGGACAAAAATTAAACATGCAGCCCTCCGGCAACGCAGAAATACCAAAAAGAATCGTCCTAAATGCTAACTCAAAAAGAGCAAATGAGCAGCATCTGAAACACCTTAGTCACATACCGTCATTTCACTTACAAGGAGCGATAATGGATCAGCCACCTTTAAAATGATGAAAAGATCCATTAAGCACACATTTAGTCACACTGGGGTTATTTGCATAAATGTATCAAATAAAACCTGCAGCCAGGCAATTTGGAGAAACGGAGAAGAGAGGGGGAGAGAGGAAGAAGATGCTGCAGGAAAATGTCTCATTTTAAAAGGTGAGCCATACGTTGAAAGCCATCCTTGAGGTTCAAAGCGAAGTTAAAACATCGAGGACGTCTGACAGGAAATGTAACTGAACAAGACCAAAGAGTGGGCTCAATGCAGGGAGGGATGGGAAATAAGATGGCGTCTGCATAGGATACAAACTCAAACTTCTGCCAACACATCAGAACAGGATGATGGAATCCAATTGATCCTAAACCACTGCTTTGACTTTAATAAGCTAAGATAATTTAGGATTTAGAGCAATGAACCTCAAATGGTGGCCCGCGGGCCACATCCGGCCCCCAACCCTTTGGGCCCTAACGCCAATTGAGAGGACTTTGAAGTTTTGCGGCAAAAGTCATGTCCCAATTATCAATAATTGTTTACATTCTGCAAACAACTAAAACTACAATCAAAAGAGTTTAGATGGAAAACAAATATTGTTAAGATACTTTTACCTTCATTTTAGAAGAGCATCTGGCCCTCACAGTGTCTGCTGGGACAGACCCGGCTACAGTTGCACCATCAGACAAGAGTCGACTGAAAACTCTTTTCTTCGTTTAGCGTTTACAGAGCATGTTTGAAGTCGGCTTGCTTTTATGTTATTTTTAATCCTTGTTTTTAATTGCCGTTTTATTTCTTGTTATAGCCTTTATTCATTGTTTTATTCCTCTGTCTTATGCTCTACGCGTCATTTTCTGTGTTTTAACTTCTCTTTTCTTGATTGTATGTCTTTCTACGATGTGTTCTAGCACCTTGGGTGCCCGAATAGGGTTGTGAAAGGCGTTATATATAAATAAAGATTTGATTGATTAATCGATTGATTAATCGATTAATTGATCGATTGATCGGTCGATTAATTGATCGATTGATTGAAAAACTCTGGCCCTTCAACAAATTTAGTTGGTTAGATGGGAGAAAAGTTTTACAGAACAAACCTGAAGGACAAAGTCAGCGAGGGAATATTAGGATCGTCGTATTCAAGTCAGTTACAGACTTAGAGCATTAAAGTACATATACTGTAACGTCGTAGGGAAAAAGTACAGCTATAAAAAATGCTTACCTTTGAGTTGGTCAGCCACCACGCTCTGTCCTATCCTTTCGTTGACCTTTCCATCTTCATGCTGGTACCGATCATCCAGGAAGTTGAAGGTGGCTTGCGATAGGTGGACTTTCCCGGCTACACCCAATTGCTCCATCAGATTGGCCAGATTGACATCATTTGACCAAACGTCAAACTTGAAGCGCTTCATGCCCAGAATACCACATAGCACAGTGCCCGTGTGAACGCCCACTCTCATGTTCACCATCTCCCGCTTCTCCTGGCAGAACTGCTCGATTGCCTGAATCATGCCCAGGCCCATTTCTACGCAGCAATAAGCATGGTCCGGTCTGGGTTCTGGACAACCAGCCACACAATAGTAGCAGTCTCCTAGAGTGCTAATTTTTTCACAGCCAGTGAGCTCACAAAGTCTATCAAAACGTCCAAACAAGTCATTTAGGAGCCCAACTAGAGCATGAGCAGATTTGTTGGCAGACATTTTGGTGAAGCCCACAATGTCTGCAAAAAGGATGCTAACGGGCTCCATTCGTTTCATGTTGAAGGGTCTGAAGATGATCTGGCCTTTAGGGATGGATGTTTTTTTCCGTTTATTGTTTTTGGGGCTGGAGATGACAGCAGCTGCTCCACTGGTGGAGTAACGTTTGGCAGAATAATCGCTGCCTATCTCCTCGTCACCCTGCTTCATCAGCTCATCTGCCACTAATCTGGGCATAACGGAGTGAATCATTCTCTCCTTCAAGGCTTTTTCCACCTCCAGATCCTTGCCATGCATGATAGCTTGTCCAACCTTAAGGAAAGTGCTACGAGAACGCACCTCAGACATGACGAACAGGTGGATGCCTATGGCATGAGCACAGAGATGAAGCAACACTTTGGCTGGCCCCAACCATCTGAGCGTGTCCCAGTCTGAGGAAGCAGCTAAGCTCCAGCTCTCCTCTGACTGGGTGAGTTGCAACCAGCCCAAACTCTCAAACAAGACAGAGTAAAGAAATCCGAGCAGGACAGAGGCAAAGAGACGGACGTGGAGAACACTGTAGAGTAAGAGGAGAACCTCGATACAGAGGGAGAACGTGCCAACAGAAGAAAGACAGGGCGACCTAATGTTTTCTTCCACAAGATCCTCATAAGACTGGTTGTCTGCTCGTCTCCTGCCATTGAATTCTTCCGCTTCGAGCGCAGGAGTGTCTAGCTCTCTGAAACCTAACGTTTGGATCTGAGGGGCCAGAGTCAGGAGAAAGGTCACAAAGACAAGCAGCAAAGAGGCTTGGTCGTAGCAGCGAGAGTACAGCTGGGTAAAAGTTAAGAGGAAGAGCAGAAGGCAGAAGAGGAGGAAGGAAGCAGTGGGGAGCAGAAAAACAACCCTGTCGCATCGAGGATTGGCAGCAAAATACAATCCCCAGAGGAAACTAGCAGCAACCAGATAAAAGAGGACGTAGCGGAAGCGCCGCTGGGTCTGGGGGAAACACCGTTCTCTACAAGCCTCCTCCAGGATCGACGAGTCAAACTTTGGATCCCAGAAATGACCTGCTGATCTCTCAAACAGCTGAGGCATCCTCTTGTGACCGCGAAAACTTTTGACCACAGGTCTCCTCACTCCAGACTCTCCAGAACTGCAACTAGAGGAAATGCTGTACTTGCAATGTTTTGTTCCGCCTATGAATCCGCCACCGATCGAACTCAGTGGTCCTCCTCCATGCTTGTGTTTGACGCTACTGCCTATTTTCACTGAAACGCCACCCTCTCCACTGGAGTCACAGCTGACCTCAGTGTTGTGAGGCAGCAGTTGCTGATGTTGGGGGGATGCCATGCTGCCTTTTACTCTATCCACAAATGAAAAGACAAGGATCTGTGGGAAATTAGAAAGTTAAGGCAAACTAAGTGTCCACAACTGATGAAACGTAGCAGTGCAGCCCAGAAGAGAACACAAGCAGAACCCGACGTATAGGTGACAGCACTCGGGCTGAAGCAAAACCAGAAAACCATCCAAAGATTTTGAGTACCTCATTATTGACGTCAGTCCCTGCATTCCTCTACATTCCCGTCTGTTTTGACACACTTGAGGCTAGATGGTCCACTGGCTGCCTGCTCTGTTCCAGTCCAAGTTGACTCAGCAGGCTGCACTTTGCTTCACTCATTGGAAAACATTTAATAAAACTCAGAAAATACTGCCTAAGGAGGAGAATGAATGGTAATTAAGTCAATAATGGATTTAGGAGACTTCTTAACGAGTAGGAAAACGATCTTCCCTTTAGAGATCTCACTTGGGTCACAAGTCTTTTTTATTGGTCTGCACTTCCACTCAGCAAAAGCACTAAAACTTACTCAAATGCGATTTTGATTACCGGGAAAAACTTTTCATGCAAACTGAGTCAGCATCAGAGAGCAGAGGCCTGCCACTCGGGCTGGGCAGCCACATGCTTGCTCCGGGGCCTAATGGCAGCTGTTCCCACGGACAGAGCCCCGTCCTTTCCTGACTTCCCGCTGCGGTGACTCCAGCGGCGCTGCGTCTCCAACCCACTGATCCAAACTCAAGGGGGCTTTTGTGAGATATTAGGGTTTATTTAAAGGGCGTGTAGGTGACGCTCCTTACGGGTAGCACTTCTATTCCTGCGTTCCTTCCACATGTCGCCAATCCATCAAGATGGTCAGTGCGCCCCGGGAAAACGTCCTCCGGTCCTTTCCGTGGCTGCTCCAGGCTGCATACCCGGTGGCCACCTGACAGCTGCAGAGAGGAAAAACGTGTAACCTTGAGCCAAAACACAAGACGCTTTCAGCGATGATTTTTCCTTCAGTTCAAAGTAGTTTCCCCGTGATCGCTGGATCACCATCGGCCCAGACCAGAGCCCTGCCGAGCTAATTAAAAGGTCTCCACCTCCCCAAAACGCCCCCCTTCCTCAAAACACGCACGCACACACACGCACACACACACGCGCGCACACGCACGCACGCACAGCATCTTAACTGATTTGGCTCGGGCGAGGTGGGTGTCGTTTTACCTCCAAGTAATTCCACTTTAATCCAAGAATAATTAGATATTCTGGCTGCCGTAAACTCCCGCCATTCTCTCCAAGGAGGTGCAGCGAAATGAACGCCGTCTCTCCGCGTAATATGAGCGTTTTCTTCATGAAGGAGCAGCTGAAACGCAGTGTGCGCTCTCCGCTCTCCCGCTACTGCGCGCAACACGCTGTGGCTACAGCCGCCACCATCTTCTGAGCGATGACAGCCGTCCAGACGCGAGAAGTGTGTGTGTGTGTGTGTGTCGCCCAGACGCGAGAAGTGTGTGTGTGTGTGTGTGTGTGTGTGTGAGCGAGAGAGAGAGAGAGAGAGAGAGAGAGAGAGAGAGAGAGAGAGAGACGGGGGGGGGGGGGGGATTTCACATTAAAATAATGATGGCATCCGCTCTATCCTTTGCCATTAAAACATAACTTATACATTACGAAATAAAAACAAAAGATGACACTTGTTAAAAGTCTATTTGAAAAGTCTCCTGGCTTTTAGTTCGCTTTTTTTATATTTCAAGCTTAAATCGTTGAAAACAAGTGCTTGTCTTTTATTTTGAAACGTTTGCTACTTCCTGTTTTATCATTACTTTGAACTTGATGCTGATGTCTGTGTTGGTGATCACAGGGGAGGCGAGGAAGGGCTGAGCGCTGAGCGGGGAGAAGGTGCATGCACGCACCTGGTGGAAAAACAAAAGCACGAGGAGGATTTCAATGACAAAGACCCCAAATAAAGTGCTGTGTCATATAATCGCGCAAGCAGCCGCAGAAGAAAGGGCCTCCCCACTGGAGGACAACTTCATCATGAAATTCTTACTTAGTGAACAGGATGAGTTAAAAAAAATAAGCTTATCACATAGTTTTGTTCAAAGAATAAGCTCCAGCTTTTCTTTTGTGTTTTTATTGTGTGACCTGATGTGAATACTAATCATCACCACCAGATCTCTACAGTTTGGTTTAAGAATCTCCTGTGGGAGCTCAGCTCACCTGCAACATGCAAGAAAACACAAGCATACCTTCATGAAGGTACTGAAAAATTTAAATGTGATTAATCTGTTTACTTCAACATTAATTTATTACATATTTTGATGAAAAATGTGTTTCCTTTATTCTAGAGTCCAGCTGTCACCAAAGGAGACAGATCATCTGCTGCTGTGGCACCCAGACTCTAGACAGCCCCCCCCCCCCCCTGCCTGTGATCAGTGGACTCGGTGGTCTCCTTCAAAAAGCAGCTGAAAACTCACCTTCCTTACATTTTTTATCACTTCTTTTTCATTTGAAACATATTTCTAATCATTTAAAAATATTTTAAATATTTTAATTTTTTTGGTTGAAGCGCCTCATGATTTTTATTTTCAGAGGCGCTATGTAAAAGATTATTTTCTTTCTTTGATTTGAGGGTCTTTCTGACTAAAATAAGTGAAATGCAGCTCAGTCAATAGAGAAAATATCTGAATGTAGCTTCTCTCGTTCATAAAGTCATGTTTTGTTATTTTTATTTGTTGCTTTTCTCAGGTTATCTTTCATGTACGCCGTGAAATGCCAAACAACATTGCAGAGTCTAATCAGACAACACCATTTTTTCTCTCTATTGATTAAGTGGTGCTTGCCTTAACAGTGAGGCAAAAAGTATTTAGTCATCTACCAATTGTGCAAGTTCTTCCATTTAAAAAGACGAGAGAGGCCTGTAATTTTCATCACAGATGTACCTCAACAATGAGAGACAAAATGAGAAAAAATCCAGATAATTGCACAGTCTGATTTTTGAAGAATTTATTTGCACATTATGGTGGAAAATAAGTTTTTAGTCTCCTACAAACAAGCTTTCACAGACCAGTAACTTCTTCTGTATGAGAATCGTCTGTCCTCCACTCATCACCTGTTTAATGGCACCTTGGAACTCATTATCAGTATAAAAGTCCACAACCTCAGACAGTCACACTCCAAACTCCACTATGGCCAGCCCAAAGAGCTGTCAAAGAACACCAGAAGCTAAATTGTAGACCTGCACCAGACTGGGAAGACTGAATCTGCACTAGGTAAGCAGCTTGGTGTGAAGAAATCAACTGTGGGAGCAATGATTAGAAAGTGGGAGGCTACAAGACCACTGATAAAGTCCCTCGATCAGGGGCTCCACTCAAGATCTCATCCTGTGGGGTCAAAATGATCACAACAATGGTGAGCCATAATCCCAGAACTACACGGGGGACCTAGTAAAGGACTTCCGAGAGCTGTGACCAAAGTTACTAAGACTACTATCAGTAATACACTACGCCACAGGAACTCAAATCCTCCAGTGCCAGACGTGTCCCCTGCTTAAGCCAGTACAAGCTCTGGCCCGTCTGAAGTTTGCTAAAGACCATTTGGATGATCTAGAAGAGGATTTGGAGATTGTCATATGGTCAGACGTAACCAAAATAAAAACTCTACATGTTTGGAGAAAGAATGCTTACATCCAAAGTTACATCCAAAGAACACCATACCTGCTATAAAGCATGGGGTGGAAACATCATGCTTTGGGGTTGTTTTTTTTGCAAAGAGACCAGGATGACTGATTCGTGTAAAGGACAGAATCAATGGGTATTGTCAGATTTTGAGTGAACACATCCTTCTACCAGCAAGGGCACTGAAGATGAAACATGGCTGGGTCTTTCAGCATGACAATGACCCCAGACACACTGCCCGGGTAAAGAAGGGGCTTCCTGAGAAGCATTTCAAGGTCCTGGAGTGGCCTAGCCAGTCTCCAGATCTCAACCCCATAGAAAATATTTGGAGGGAGTTGAAAGTATGTGTTGTCAGCAACAGCCCCAAAATATTATTATTCTAGAGAAGCTCTTCACTGTGGAATGGGCCAAAATACCTGCAACAATAGCCGTTTCCTTTACTGGAACTTCAGGGTAAATGCAGCGAGGGGGAAATTGACTGGGAGATCCGAAGGCCCAGTCCTCTTAGCTGTCATGTCTCCATTTACAGTTTGGTCCTGTAGGAATGTGCTAAGACGCCAGCACATTGCGACCGCTGCATTGGGACATCATCAATTGGCGTAGAACGCGACAAACAACTTGTGTTTTCAAAAACGCCCGTCCCGTATGCATTTTTGTTTTCCTACGTCAACGTACCTTTCGGCCCTCCTACTGGGCCACTCCGAGTACCTACCTCTGAGCAGACACTCAGAAGGCTCCTGGAAACGACCCGGAAAATGGCCGTTCGAACGGCCCGGTCAAGTGTCGAGAGATTCCAGTGAGATTACCCTGAAGTTCTCATAATGGAAACACATCTAGTGTGTGAAAACCTTGTGAAGACCTTCGGGAAACATTTGACCTCATTACCAACAAAGGGTATATAACAGAGGTGTGGACTCGAGTCACATGACTTGGACTTGAGTCAGACTCAAGTCATTATTTTAATGACTTCTGACTTGATAAAATCTATAAATACTTACGACTTGACTTGATGATGTCACTCCCAACTCCCAATTACCTTTGACTTGAATCAACTTGCATCTGTTGAATTGATGGTGACTTGAGCATATTTGATATTTTAGCACAGAAGTGGCAAGACATGGACAAAAATCATGAATCATTCTTCGTTCTGGGTTTGATCTTGTTCTGCTAAATGCAGCAGCTCTTTGTTTATAATCAGGTTCAGTTGCACTTTCTTCTGTTTGAGCAAATAAATGAAGCTTTAAGAAGCTCGAGTTTATTATCATTGTCAATAAATTGAAGTTGGACAGATGATTTGATTATGACTTGAAATTTCAAAGTTAAGGACTTGGACTTAACTTGGACTTCCACATCATTGACTTTGGACTCGACTTGGACTTGGTTGTCTTTGACTTGGACTTGACTCGAGACTTGACTGGAAAGACTTGTGACTTGCAAAGCAGTGACTTGCACACCTCTGGTATATAACAAAGTATTGAGATGGAATTTTGTTGCTGACTAAATACTTATTTTCCACCATAATTTGCAAATATGGCCTCTCTCATCTTTGAGAGAACAACAGTTGGAGGCTGATTAAGCACTTTTTTGTCCCACTGTATGCCGTTTGTTATAATGTCAAGTTTTTCCTGTTTGGGGTTTTCTGGTTTATAACCTGATTCCACCTTTTTGTGGAATAGCAAACATCAAGCATTAAAGTTCAGAATTATGTTCCCTCATTTGCTCCTCTTGACAGATTTTGTGAAATCAGATTTATTTTTTTCATTGTAATGAAAAAGGCTTAGGTCTTTTTACTAATGAGTTGAAAGAAGTTCACAGATAATTTGACCATAATAACTCAGATGTTGTTCTCAATAGTTTTTGTCATGGCAGTTTTAATGGTAGCCAGAGCTCTTTTGACTGCATGCTGTAAAAGCTCCAGCATGCCACAACTGAAATAACTCCAAACCCTTTACCCGTGTAGAGGATGCCTGATGCACGATACTGCTTACGGTCACATTTCAGAAGTATACGAAAGAGTTGCAAATCCCCAAATGGCATGAATATCATAGTTTGCTATTTAGGTCAAAATTCAATCATAAAATAGCTATTAACCTTTCCTCCATAATAGTTTTTCAACTGTATTTTTCCATTTGTTAAATCAAATGTCTCTTGGTCTTGCTTAAGAAAGAGACACAGTAGCCTAATAAAATAAAATTTATAAATAAATCTAAAAAATCTACAATGCATTTACAAACAACCTGGAAACAAAAATGATTACATAAAAGTAAGAATTCTGTGTTTAACTTATCCCCAAATAACAATTATCTCTCATTTAAAACCTCTGAACCTAAAATCCTGTTTTTGTTTGTAGGTTTGTCCTTTTTGGATTTTGTGGGAGAACATTTAAGAATGACCGGAAATGCAATCCATGAAACATATATGGGCTTGTGTGCGTGTTTGCAGGAGAAAAACACACACACACACACACACACACACACACACACACACACACACACACACACACACACACACACACACACACTTACTTAAACTCCTCACCTCTTTCAGTCACGAAGTCACTGGTGCACTGCAGCTGTGAGAACAAAAACATGCTTTCAAGCCCAAAGCAACTTCAACATTGGGTAACAAAGCCTAAAGAAATAAATGACACATCAGCAGAACTATGGGCTGTGAACAGGAGGGAAAGAGTCAGAGAAGCAACATTTTTCTTATTTACGTTTTCCTCAGGAAGGCTTTCTTTTCAGCAGAATAACCACAAAATTCTGCTGAGTCATTCTATCAGAAATCTTTATTTGTTTTCCATTAAAGATCCAAAAACGGGGCCAAAGTCATTCAAAAAGGTGAATCAGTAGATATTCTAAAAGGACACACTCATTCTGTGATAGGTGAAGGAAGGTAGACTGATTTAAAAACACAGAACCACCTAACATCAGGAACCCCAGCCATCATAGAAAATCCGATCTGTTGAAATGTTGAGCTCTTCATATTCTTCTCTTTAGCACAGCATCATCTAGTGGTCATGTTCAGGGTCTGCGTTCACACACACACACACACACACACACACACACACACACACACACACACACACACACACACACACACACACACACACACACACACACACACACACACACACACACACACACACACAGAGTGGAGCCTCTTGTCTCAATTAATACATGAAAGCCGTGAGGAAACGCGTTACCAGGAAATGTATGAGTGTGCATGCTTCCAACCTGCTTTTTAGAAAAGTAGAACCTGGTGTTTTATAGATTACTTGATAAACCGTAGGATAAGTGTATCTCAGCATATTGCATAAAGATATCTAAAACTTGTTTCTTCGCCATACTTTATACTCTTTTGCAGTACGTCAGATGAACATTTGCTGCTTTATGAGTGTTCTTTGTCAATATTTGAGAAGAAAACAATAATACTTTGAGGGATACAGTGTTTATGTTGAGGTCAGGGATCAACTCATGGGTCCTCTTTTATCAGCTTATGCCATTCATAGTGATTGAGATCCATTTTCGTGTTGCAGAGACAGTTCCTGGTCTGCTGTTCGTCTGCACAGTTCAATACTATTTGTAGCGTTACACAAAGAAACAAACATTTTAATCGACAGATGAAATGACAGAGTGATTGTACAAAGGCAGCATTCAATTCTTCCAGGTTCTTTCATGGTCACTCATCTGGAAAAGGTATATCGTTTGGAAGCTTCTTAGGAAAGAAACAAACTAACGAGAAAATACTTTTAACACAGTTTTGAATTTATGCCAACGACGGGCAAACTTACGGACTCAAACACAAGAATGGTGAAGAAGTAAAGAAGAATGAATTCATCCTCCTTTTTCTGAAGATTCTTACCCTTAACCCCAGACCTCCACTTGTTTCACAGGTTGGTGAAAACCAACCAACCAAGACTAATAATAATAATAATCATAAAAAAACAAATGGCAGGACTGATTGAGGTGTCACAGAAAGGAAATGACAGGATTTTCTTTCTTGTTCGTGTCAGAATAAAAACCCATGCAACTGTTTACATAAATGTGATATCTAACATGCAGAAGGCAATCTAGTTCAAAAGCAAAAGGTTTGGAGGATCAGTCCAACTTAAAGGCTTTTTTAGCACCCACAAAAAGACTCCTTAAAAACTTCTGAGGCTTTTGGAATTAACCTGCTGAGAATACATTTTAGGATTTACAACACAGATTTCTGCCTTGTTTTGTTCACAGACAGGAGAGCTGGTGTCTGCTTTCATTTTACTAGTTTGCAGCTATTTCAATTTTCTTCACATCGGCAGTACTTCGGTCTCACAGTCCGAGACAGTCCAGTGTGATTGTGCAAGGAGAGACGAGGGTGTGTGTCCTAATAAAACTCTGAACAGTGGCTCGTTCGCTTCTCTTTTGCCCTTAAGCTGCCCTATTTAGAATCTGTAATGTTCTCAAAGTCCCCAAACGAACTTCCCTCATTCTCCTGAGAAAAAAAAACTCATTTCTGTCTCCCTAGCGATATAAACGTCCTAACAGAAGCAGGGTTGGCTCCCACCAGAACCCTTCTCTTCACCTCCCTTTACTCCTCACTTCCTCCTCATAAGTTACGATTTAGTCCTCAGTTCTTTCTGTAACGATTCTTTGGCTTCTCCCCACAGCCGGTTAACTCGCAGGATGACAGACCAGGCTGCTTGCCAGAGTTGATGCTGCTCAGAAGTGCGGGCAGTTCATTGGTTATCGCCTTCTCAATCTTATCCAAGAGGCAGCCCCCGATGTAGGAGCACTGAGCCGTCAGGGGCTTGAAGTTGGTGATTGGGTTGATTCCAAAAAAGTCACGGTAAGCATCTCGGTTGGGCAGGTCGAACTTGCTGACGTTGGTCTTGGCCAGGATGGATTTGAAAATGTAGTACTTATCTGGGTCATCAACGATCTCCTGGAAGACTAGCTCAGGGTCACTGAAAAAGCTCATCTTATCTTTGAAGGTCTGGACGTAGCGGTCCACCAACAGGGCATGGATGCGTACACGGATGGCGTGCTGGCGGATGAAAGCGATCTTGTTCTCCATACGATTCTCAATCACCTGGTTGAGGTCTTCCAGGAGGGAGATTTCCTCTCGCTTGAAGAGCTCACGGCTGGTGTCGGGTGCGTAATCGTATGGCCAGAAGGAGCTGACGTAGACTCTGGGAGGCTCTGTAACATTAATGAGGGGCGCCAAGCTCCAAAAGAGAGCTCCATAGACTCTCATTAGGTCCTGGGTAGCCAGGTTGTCAGCCTTGTTTAGGATGATACGGATCTGGGACTCACGACCTTTCAGCTGGCGGAAGAGCATCTCCAGCTCTAGACCAACATCCAGCTTGGTGGGGTCAAACACCACAAAGATCAGATCTGCACGGTCAATAAACCACTGGCAAACATCGTTGAAGGGGTATCCTGGGTAGCAACCAAGCAAAAGGTTACTAAAAATCTGTTATTTACTTTTCTGAAAAACAGAAACAAGGTTTTGAATCTCCTCACCTCTTTCCTGCTGCTTTCGGTTCTCGATGATTCCCGGTGTGTCCACAAAAGTCACCCGTTCCAGCAGCTTGTGGGGCATCTCAATCCCAATTAGTTTCTCTAGGAAGTTTTGGCCAAACTTTTCCAGGGGAGAGAAGGAGCGAGAGCTGTCTGCTGCCATCA
Source organism: Nothobranchius furzeri (assembly GCF_043380555.1). Classification (NCBI taxonomy): domain Eukaryota; kingdom Metazoa; phylum Chordata; class Actinopteri; order Cyprinodontiformes; family Nothobranchiidae; genus Nothobranchius; species Nothobranchius furzeri. Next base: position 57,689,314 of record NC_091752.1, read on the forward strand.
CAATACCCTCAACGGAGCGAATCTTCTCCCCATGCATGATAACGGTAAACTCAGAGGTAGTGGGCTCAGCTCCTACAGGATGAAGAGAAGGAAAAATGAGCAGGAAGTTCTGCAAAGTTGGGAGAAAAGATATGGAAAAAGGAATAAAGCCCTATGGCTTTGATGTTTTTCTTCTATCTAGTTAGTCAATATAACATTTTTATATCTTCACTGACGTTTCAGGGTTAGTTCATTTTTATAAAGGCTCAGGATTTGGATAGTTTATTATAACTTAAAAAAAAAACAAATATTTCTACGTACCTGTGTAGAGCTGATAAGGGCTGTCATTCAGGCCTAGGAGGTAATTGATCATGGAGGACTTTCCTACACTCCAGGGTCCAAGGAATAGCACCATGGGTTTGGAGGTAATCTCTCCATCTGTCAGATAAAAGGATGCAATTGTTATTTTAACAGGGTTGGGTGTAAAAAAAACAACTTTCGGCGTAGTCCAAAATGTACAATGTAAGGTAAGCATATGTTTGGTTGAGTCATCTGATGGGTTTCCAGTTTAATAATTCTATTCCATTTGTAAAAATGTCAAGATGCTGTGTAAAATGTAAAGCAGGCAACATTTACATTGCCTTTATATAACTGGTCAAGATGCTATTTTATTGTTAGCTCTGTAATTTTTAGAGGACACAATTAACCATTGAAAACCTCTTAAAGGTTTACAAACCCTTCTGAAGCACACCACAGTTAAAACACAGCCCACCCAATAAAATAAGTTAAATTAAAATGAACACAATCAGAAACATCTTTGAATTTAACCTGAAGGATGATGTTATAGTGGCACAGAACATGAAATTATTAATAAGTACATATTACAATTGATGCATTTGAAAGAAAATAGACTCTGACAGGACTGAAGGTAAAAGCTTTTTTATCTTTCATTGTAGCAGTTTAGCTACAGGATCTGCTCTGGAGTGGATCTCTTCATATCTGTCTGAGCGCTCCTCTGTGGCCTTCTCCAAGTTTTGGTCCTCCACCTCATCCCTCATTCATGGTGTCCCACAAGGTTCTGTGCTGGGGCCGCTACTCTTCCTCCTCTATCTGCTTCTTCTTCAGCAAATCCTGAGCTTCTTCAAAGGAATCTCCTACCATCTTTATGCAGATGACATCCAACTGTACATCTCCTTTAAGCCCCATGAGATGTCTAAGCTGCAGCTGTTACATTCCTGCTTAGACTCTATCAAAACCTGGATGGCTGAAAGCTTTCTACAGCTGAATGAAGACAAAACTGAGATCCTCATACAGGCCCCAGACAAGCTGGTTCCTAAAGTAAGAAACACTCTTGGTCAGCTTGCTTCTCACACCAATCCCTCTGTGAAGAATCTTGGTGTGACCTTTGACCCAGCTCTCACCCCGGATTCTCATGTCAGTTCTCTTGTTCACTCTTCCTTCTTCCATCTCAGGAACATTGCTAAGCTGAGTCCCATTCTGTCCCGCTCTGAACTTGAGACAGTTCTCCACACCTTCATCTCCTCACGCTTAGACTACTGTAACTCTTTTCACGTGTCTGAGCAGAACCTCCCTGAACCGTCTACAGGTGGTTCAGAATGCCTGTGCTCGGCTTCTGACCAAGTCCTCCAAACACACCCACATCAACCCCGCTTCTCCTCCAGCTTCACTGGCTGCCAGTCAACTTCAGGGTTCATTTCAAGATCCTAGTTCCGGTCTATAGGGCCTTTCATGGACAACCACCGTCATTCATTGGTGATAATCTCTGTCCCTACACCCCCAGCAGGTCCCTGAGGTCCAGTGACCAAAGCATACTGGTTGTGCAGTGCACCAGGCTAAAGACCAAAGGTGACAGATCATTTGCTTTTTTTTCCCGTGTCCTTTCTGGCTGTGAAGCAAACAGAATTGATGTCTGAATGCTTGTGACAAGCCTTACATCTTTACTCTCAGGTGGAGCATCAAAGCTTCTGGTTTCAATGTCATGCCAGACACTTAAAATTTATTGTTATTGTTTTTTTGAATGCTTGTAATTCTGACCAGACACAGAGGTGAAAGAGAAAGGAAGAGACAAGGGGGGGGGGGGGGGGATCCACAAAAATAAACAGTCAAAGATGAAAAAAAAAGAGTCTGCTTCTAGACCTGCAGAGGGAGAAAAAATGAAAAGGTACACAACAATACAACAGGAGCAAACTATCACTGCGTCAACCTGATGAGGAGATATAAAATCAACATTGTTTTACTGAACAATCAAATGATAATAAATCACAGTGCATTAAGTGTCAACCACAGCCTTAAGACATGTGTTGAACGTGCCCAAGTCCATACTTATGAGAGCACCATGTGAGCACCTGTGTGTGTACACGCGCTTGTTTATGTAAGGTTTCTCTATAGGAGCATCCAATAGAGAATGTGAGGGGCCACATATCTGCCCCCCCCTCCCCCCAAAAAAAGATGTGTAGGAGTTGGAAGGAGCTCCAAGTCTCAGAGATCCAGGAGCTGCCCCAGAGCGCAGGGACCCCAAGGAGACTGCGACCAGAAAAGCCCCTGCCCCCCTCGAGAGGCGCAGAGGATTGCCCCGGGGGGTCACAACCAGCAGCTGGCAGAGTCCTGGGGGATATCAGCAGCAATCCCAGGCCCGCCCGCAGCCTCCCACCCCCAAGCCGGCCGAACCCGAAACCCAGCGACCCGGGACCCAGGGGCGACCACCACCGCTGGGGACCCAACAGAGCCCAGGGACTCAGATCCCACCAGGCAGCTACCCGTATTAATCAGGCAGATGCCAAAAATCTTAAACTCCCTGACCCGGGAGCCACGAACACTCAGGGAGACTGAGGCACCACACTCCACACCTAGTGTGGCAGGGGGAGGGGAGGCGAAGATGTATAGCATCAAAAGAAGTCCCAGGAGAGGGGAGGAGTCAAAGGCCCCACCTGACATATACAGTCATACACAGACACAGTCACACACTCCCTCCCTCATGCTCATACATACACATACAACCTAAGACTTACAAAAATGCACTCAAGACACCCACTCATGCTCCCCATAAACACCCTATTCACACTGGTCCCGGTACTGCTGCACAAGGGTACAACCATCACCGGTTCCCAGAGTTCGACCCTTTCTGCTGGGGTGCTGATGAGCCCCCCCTGCCCAACACCGAGCAAAGCGACCCACCACCCCAGACCCCAACCAGACAGCCAGATCCCCCTCCTATCCTCCAGCCCCAGGAAGCCAAGCAACAACAGAGGTGTGCTAAGACCCCTAGTCTCCCTCCGCCTGCTCCAACACAGTGTTGGTGCGTGTTGATGAGGTGTATTCCATGGCTGTGGTGAGCGGGCAGTGCAGGCATCGTCTGGCCTACGCCAGCTGATGTAACCACACCACCCCTCTTCCCCCCACAGTCCTCTGTGTCTAAGTGCAGTTTAAAATTGGAAGTGGGCACCGGCACTTGGGATGAGGCTGAAAGATCCCCTTGCCAAATGCCGTTGTGTGCTCACTCCCAAGGCCCTAAGTGTGTGTTTGCGTGGAATGTCGTTGGTGGTGATTAATGTGCAAATAAAATTGGGGGGCAGGTTGCCACAGGAATGCGGAAATGGGGTCCATGAATATCTACTCCCATCCCTGCATTTACACAGCTTCCAGAATATATAAGACAAGGGACATCCTGGTAAGGTTGGGTCCTCCCCTCCTGGACATCCCCCTCCCTCGTGATGGGACAGCAGAGGAGCCAAGGTCTATCCGAGGCCCCTGAGCCTGGGCCAAGCACTGCTGCATGTTCCCGCCTTCTTCCCGGCAGCATACATGTCAGGACCTGACCTCCTGAGCCTGAGAACAGTGGACTCAGTGGTCTCCTTTAAAAAGCAGCTGAAAACTCACCTGTTCAAGCTGGCTATTGCTTGTCCTTCATCACCACCCTCTCCTTATTCTGCTCTTATTCCGCCTTTCCCGGGATCTACTGATTTCCCTCTGTCCTATTAATTTTCTCTCTCCCTTTCCTTACATTTTTAATCACAATTTAAAATTTCTGTCGTTTTAAACATATTTTTATTCATTTTTTATATTTCTTTTTTATATTTTAAATTAGTTGTTTTTGTGAAGCACCTTGTCAATTTTATCTTGAGAAACGCTATATAAAAGATTGTTTTCTTTCTTTCTTTCTTTCTTTCTTTTTTAAGGAGCATCACCTCATTTTTCAGTTTTTCCTCCACTTACAGAAAAAACATTTTTAAATATCAGAATACTTGGAATAAAGATTAAATCCCTAATTATTTGGACTGTAGAGCCTTAAACTGTCACAGAAAATTACATCAGATTATTTAATTCAACTGAACTTGTTCATTTGAATAAAATGTTGATCTTATTTGTGTTCTGTTGGTGGAAAAATAAAAACGGTTTGAATTTTTATTCTCTGTGAGGAGAAAGAAACCAGAATGCTATTTTTTAAGTTCGGTCTCAAGACAACATAATCAGTTTTTAAGTAATTAGAAAACATAACTAACTCTGTTATTCTCTATTGTTAGTGTGTATCTGTTGAATTTATTTTTTCTTGGTTAAACAGAATCTTTTTTTTATTATTATTACTGCAAAATTTGTAAAAAAAAAATAACAAGAAAATGTCCTTTCATGGTTTGGCTCGTGTCATTAATGGTGAGACACAGACATTCAGCAAATCATGTGGAAAATTTTTACTTGTTCAGAATCTTTTTGTTTTGTTCCTGCACACTTAGTGGCCAATTAATATAAAGTTTATGTTTAATGCCTCAAGAACAAGTGGGCTGAATGTAACAGAAGACTTCAGACAGCTGAAGCACTTATCTGTTATTTATGAGAAGTCCATAAAATAAAAATATGCAAAAACAAAAGACTTAGGCAAAAATCAGTCAAAGCTAAAAATCTTGAAACAGCCTCATCAGCTCCCAAATGCCCTTTTATTTGTTTGTTTTTCAGAAAACAACGAGATGTTTAGAGCTCGGGTGTCCACACTTTTCCAGCCGGGGGCCAAATTCATCATCACAGGTCAAGAAAACGTTAAATAAAAAATGCAAAATTATTTGATGGTGAATAATTTTATTTGGACTGCTCATAAAGGTGTGAAAAATTCTTATTAGAAAAAGCCAGAACAAAAATATGTTAAAAAGGATGGATCAACAGCTGCTGGAGGGGCAAAGGTCCACCGTTTGTGAAATGTAAGTGAAGGCTGCACAAAATAACTCAGATGGCTGCAAATAAATGATGAATGACCTGAACTTCTACAGCACCTTTCTGAGTCTGGGGCCCCCAAAGCACTTTACCCTACAGTTCATCCATTCACATAGTCATGGTGATGACAGACAGCTGGCCTGGGGCACGCTGACAGGAGCGAGACACTTAGAGGATACCTGGTTTAGAGCGAACCATTGATTCAAA